>NW_017306721.1:621816-645754 GCF_000935625.1 Nanorana parkeri | reverse complement strand
AGGGTACAGGGGTCAAACCCCCCCCCCCCCCCCACCAGAGAAGTAAGTATTTACAATCTTCTATTGTAGGGAGCAAATCTTTAGATGTTTTTGGTACTAACTAATACTTGTCATTGTGTTGCCCACATTTAGTATTTATGTACTATCATGGTTGCCAGTGTGTTAACCAAATATTGTGATGACTGTGCATAGCCACATATGCCGATTACTACAATTGTTTCACCAAAACTGTCCATTTTCCCCTGGATTCACACAACTTTCACCAAAGGTTCACACATCTTTCTAATCAAATCCTCAGTGGCAGTGGAAGTGTGTGAATCTTGGGTGCAAATTGCGTGGCTACTGGGAGAAAAGATTATTAAATAGACCCCATAGCAATTATGTTTGCCCTAAAACTTATTTTTACTAGTTCGTGTCTTCCTACATTTTTTTAGGGTCTATTATTATCCAGTTTGAATGTGTCATAAATGAGCACAGCTGTTTCTTTCATCATCCAGTGGCCATGGTGACTCCATGACACTATGCTAAACCCGAGTTGTGTCAGTATAGCTAAATACTTGTAAGATAACTGTTCAGAAACTAGTATGCTCCCCAAGAACAAAGAATAGCTGCTGCCTATATTGCTGTATATGCTATAATATGAGATTTTACTGAGATCAGGCAAGTTTGTAAAAAGTATATATTATAAATAAATATTTATCATGCAGATTGACAATAGGTGTGCATACTCAAATTGCTATTAGTTAACCTTTCTTTTGCTTTTTTTTGCTGTCTCAGCAAAGTAGATTTACCCTCTCTGTCTGTCATTTGACATTTTTCATGGAGAAGTGAAGGGAAGTGATAGGAAATCCAACATTTTTGAATTGTCACCAGAGCAGAGATATGAGTAAATCTTCTCATGGGGACACCTGCCTCTGCTGACAACTGTCTAACAGGGGAATCCCCCACACTTTGTAGATATTTACTCTCACTTTCTGTTGCATCTCCAGGAAAGGAAGAGGAAGTTGAATCCTCCCTATGGAACACAAACAGCAATTATCAACTGATGGTTTTTAATGCTTCTTTACTCTATCCAAGCCTAAAAAATAGTGTTTTGACTATACATACACGTTAAGTTTGTCTCTTTTAATTATTGACAAGACATTGTAATTTTCTTGAAAAGGCTTATTCAATAGGGCAAAAAGGAATAAACAAAGGGGAATAACTCATATCAATTTGACCTTTTTTTATCATTTGACTTCACAAAATCTTTTGGCTGTTATGATTTATACATTATATTTATTCTTAGAATTTCTTTAGTAAAACAACTCCTAAGGTCAGTGCTTCTACTACCAACATCTGGGACATTAAATAAAATGTAGCTGAAATATAAGCTATAGTTAGCCATGATTCTCAACAGTCCGTCTAACTTTTCATATCAATGCTAAAGGATGTTGAGATCAATAAAAATGTTCAGACCCTCATTGTAAAAATTAATAAAAATGATCATATATAATCTTAATATCTAACAGATGTTGACTGTGAAATGTTTGTTTGCTACAATGGAATGTAATAGTGAGAGTTACAAAAGATAATAAAGTCAAATATATATATATTTTTTAGTTTGAATATCCTAAAGGGTATCCTTAAGTTACTTATATAATATCATGTCTTATGTAAGAAGATGAATGCTGGAGTTGGTTCAACAAATCACCTGTGCTAATATGTTATATTATGTTACATTTTCTATAATTAATCTGAATTGTTTGTTGTTTTTTATATTTGTTGATTAATTGTTTAATTAATGTATTATTAGTATTGATATAGCGCCGACAATTTATGCAGCACTTTACATTCACATCAGTCCCTGCTCTCAAGGAGCTTACAATCTAAGGTCCCGTTCTCACATGCATAAATACAAGGGGGACATGAAAGATGTTTTTAGATTGCCAAGTTTTTATATAATGTATTAATAAAATTGTGTTTTTTACTTAAAAATTGTGTTATAAGCGCCTTTTAAATCCCATTATAAAGATTGGTGATTCTTAATTTTTAAGTTACAGTAATTGACTAATTGTAATGGAATAATTATTCATTGTTGGTAATAGATTAAAAAAAGAATATAATAACCGGTTATCTATTATGTCGCCATGCAAAAGAATGTACCAATAAACAAAAGGATTTTGTTGCAAGAGATAATAAAGATATGCATCTAATGATCGTATAATGTTTGTTAGTATTTTATGCTTTAATTTGTGCATTGACTAAAATATTATAAGGAAAAATTATTGTTCATATAAAGGTTTACAGATTATCTCTAAAATATATAAATTCTTACCTTTCCCATTTTCACTGTCTGAAAGCTTCAGTGGTCTGTGATAAGTGAGATAGCAGCTACTATTTAAAGTTGTTCATTGCTTCATCAGCAAATGCAAAACAAAGGATTTTTCTCCTATTTCTAGAAACAGTATTGGCCAGTTTATTTAATCTGTTTATCCAGACTGTTTTTTTTAAATCTGTATAACACTGTAGTAAGCTTTTGTCCTTAGGTTCTTGGCATTGCTGATGATTTTCTATCACATGACTGATCATTAAACAATGTGGATTTCCAAAAACAGTCAACAGAGAGTGAAATTACATTGGTTTTGTATTCTAAACATTGTTGGTCTAAATGAACATTATGTTTTTTTTTATTTTCAACAAGAAAGAGGAAAATACTTTCACTTTCCTTTGATGTGGACCTGTAAGATTTTCCCCAATTTGGTACCCCGGTAATGACCACTTTGCCGATCCTAAAAAAGCAGCACTGAAGCTGCAGCATAAGCTTCCAGGGTGGAGCTGTTTCAAACCAAAAAGGTCAGAGCTACTTTTTAAAAGTATGCAAACAACTGACCAGTGGGACCTTTCCTGCCAATTAGGATTTGCAGGAAAGTTGAATTTTTTGCTTTCACGTTAAAAACTTTTTTTTGTTTTTAACCACTTGCTGTCCGGAGCAATGTCTTACTATTTGCACACAGATAATAAAATCTGAATTTTTACATTAAAGATTAGATTAGAGAATGTAAACAGTGACATCGAAGCTGCTGTATCTCTCTCCGATCATTGTGGGGAGACCCGCCGTGCTGATCCCAGGCCCACATGGAGGACACCGGGGCCCCGGGAAAGCCAGCAGCGGCGGAGGGGGCAGCACGTTCCACCTTTTGGTACAAACTATCCAGTGGCTGTATACATGCTGGATCACTTGTATCTTAAAGGAGAACTATGGGGTTAAGGCTTTTCCCCATAGTTCTCCTTAGGGTAACAGGAGGACACAAACTTGCGTCCTCCCGTCACCCTAGGCTCAGTATACCGCGAGCTGTGGCTCGCGGTATACTGAGACGCCTCAGCTGAAGCGGATCCTGACAATTGTGCCGGGATCCGCCCAGCTGTGTGACTGACAGCTGGCTCTGCCTATCTAGAGGCAGAGCCAGCTGTACCCGCCCCCTCCCCCATCCGTTCCGCCAGTCAGCGCTGGCGGATCGGAGCAGGGAGCCGGGAATCCAGCCCCTCCCCTGTTACGGCAGAGAGCCGTGACAGGATCGAGAGGTGAACGAATGCCGGTATGTGTTCGCTCACCTCCCGATCTATTGAGCTGACCTGTGACAGTCTCATTGTCACAGGTCGGCTAGAACTATGAGGTGAGTGAAAAGCACTCACCTCATAGTTCTCCTTTAACAGCCATCATCGGCTGTTTAAAATGACACAACGAACATGACTGCTACAGCTGTGTTCTTGGTATAACCACTTCTGTGGCCCGCTGTATAGTTATGTATTGCGGTCCTGAAGTGGTTAATCAATTAGCTGTACTTAGGCAGAGAATGTAATTGGCTGGCTCTATTTTAACTTAATTCATGGATAATGACAGTTTATGTGATGTGTGGCTCTCTTTTTGCAGGTTCAAAAAAGATATGTCTGGTGAATTGTTGCCCACTTTATTGCACACTTGCAGTTGTTCCCTTGATAGCATTTGTGACTGATTTCACTTGTTGCCTAATACTGTTCTTGATTTAAAAAAATTATTTTGTGAGAAAAGAAGATATAGTATATTATTATACATCTGTTTTGTAGTCATGATAGTGTGTTATCAGTTAAAGCAAAGACACCATTTTCATGTGAAGTAACTACACATAGAAGTGTTTTAAACATCTTCTTACATTAAGGCCCGGTTCACACCTGGGCGTTTTCCAGTGCGTTCCTACGCGCTGTAAACCGTTCAACATGTGAAAACCAATGATTGCCTATGGGCATGGTTCCCACCTGGGCGTTTTACAGCGCGTAGGAACGCGCTGCAAAACGCCCTACGCCCAAAGAAGTACAGGAGCTTCTTTGGGGATACAGCCGGATAGCCCTCAGAAACGCGCGTTTGTCACGTGTGTTTTTACCGCAAATCACTCTCGGCACGAAACGCGCGGCAAACGCGCATATTCCGTACGCCTGGGTGTGAACCTAGCCTAAGGGAAACCTGTGCTAGAATGAAAATGTTGGCTGCTATTGCTCTTTCTCTTTTCTTGAAATGTTAGCTGTCTTGCTGTCAGGCTGTTCCAATGGCTTCAACATTTTCCACGTTACTGACCTGATACAAGTTCTCTGGCTACATACTTGTCCCGGGTTATGACTCAGAAAGTACTGAAGCCAGAGGAAGAAAGACAACATTTTGAAAGTCATCAACCTTCTAGGTGGCTTGTTAGAATATGGCTAGAATTACCATGATATATTCATGTAAACTAAATTAAGACTGTCTGTTGAGCTATTTTATTCATGTATTTTTGCTAAAATGGTGCCCAGGATAGGAGTCTTTGAATAACATGTTGTAATTGGCTTTTACATATTTAAGCAATAAGTGTACATAAAGAGACAATTCACTTTGCTCATTTAGGGCAAAGTGAGAGTGTTTTTAGATAGCTCATCCCTCAGATGGGTATACATGCAGAGCCACACTCCCATAATGACTTTCTACACTACATCAGCCCTCAGTAATGCATCAGAGCTTCCAATTATAGAGCTTAGACAAGCTGGGACTATGTAGTGGGAAGGTGGAAGGGGATGGTAGCCCGGTAAGTATAAAAGCCTGGGGGTAAGCTATCTGCAGACACTGTCACATTGACTTGATTTGCCAAAGTGGCACAAAGTGACAGTGTCTCTTTAAAAAAAAAAACGGCCTTTCCCCATAATCCCCCATCAAATTGTACCAGACTTTGAAAACCCTAGATGCAAACTTATGGATAGTATACTGCCGTTGGCTACTCCAGCAATGTTTATGTATTTTGCTATATTTTTCTCTGCTGAACTCCCACACATGCTTAAAAATTGTGTGGTTTGTAAAGTTTGGTAATTTTTGCTGAAGTGTGCAAGGGCAGTGATCGAACTGAAAAGTGCACTTACTATTATTAGCCGCCTTTGAATAAAATAATGGTCGTTTTTAGACAGCAAATGAACTATCTATAAATTTAAATAAATACTCAAAAATATATAGTTTATGTTCCAAATCACATAATTAAGTTATAAATTATACAACACTTTAAGACATATTTAAAGCCTTGCTTTTGATTCAAATGAAAAATAAAATAGAAAACATATAAATAAGACAAAAGGCACATTTTTGTTTCTAGCAGGGAAATTTAATGGAGGATTCCTGAACAAAGCACCTGCTATGTATTGTTTAATAAAGAAGCTGGACACGCCTGAAAGAACCAACTCTGGAGCTGTTGGCTCCCCAGTTAGTGTATTTCCTGTACTCTCCAGGCTTCAGGTAGTACTGACGTCCCTTGTAGTTTGGCTCCTCATAGAACATCCAGTGACCATCAAGGATATTGCAGGAGTGAATATCATGGTAACGGAACTTCTCATAGACACATTGACAGTCTTCTGTGAACTCCATCATCTGACCTTTGAAATCTTCTTTCTCATACAATTTAAGGATAAAAGGACCACGGTGCTGTGAAAAAAAAGGAAAAGGAGAAGTTCAGTTTTGTTGAGAAGATTGATAATTAAAAAATGGAAAGCAAAGCAAGCCACTTCAGCAAGGATATAATTAATTATTTAATGTGTTAACACTGAATACACATACTTGAGTTGTAAGGTGGCAGGATCTGATGGAGTCATTGAAGCCCATCCACTGCTGGAAATCGGGATAGTCTCCTCTTCTCAGGTAGTATTGATAGCCTTTGTAGTTAGCATGCTCATAGAGAATCCAGTTACCATTCTCTACACGGATGGAGTTACAACGATTGAAATATGAGGACAGGTCAGAACAGTCAGCGCTGCACTCATAGGAGCGGCCCTGAAAGTTCTTGTCTTCATAGAAGATGATCTGTGAAAGAAAGAAAATGTAAACATTTCAGTGAATCTGTGTAGGATACAATGTCATTTATAGTATTGATCATCAGATTTTTGCCTTTGTTAAATAAATTCAGCCTTTTTAATATTTTAAACATACACATATGAGCATGTAAGTAATATTTCAGTTTCCACTAGAGGCTGGTGAGTTTAACCAACTGATAGTTTATTATATCTCTTGGAATAATTTCCAAAGTCTGCATATCCTGCTGTGGTCATTATGAGGGTGTTCAAATTTTCTGCTGGATATTTCATATATTCTTGAGAAATAACAGGTGTTCAAACACCCCAAGGTAGAAAGGAGCATCCACAACTCCATTGTGGGCATGAAGAAACACAGGAATAAGGAAACAGTGAACTTGAAGTGAAGTTTACAACACCTGTAAGAAGCCATTGAATGGTTATGTCCACCAGCCATCATCTACAGTATTATGCCAAATCATTTATGGAAGGACCATTCCTTTAAAATAATCATTATTTAGGCTATTGTATGATTTATTTATTATTTAATATAGCAGAATAATAAAGGTAACTTATCTTTACATGTGTTTATGGAATTCTTTAAATAGTGTTTTTGTATTTAAGTGCCATCTCTGTTCTTAGAAGGTAGCACTGAGATGTATATCTGTCTAAGTTAGGCAGTTACAAATGTCCGCAATGTAGTTCCCACATGTACACTTCAAATGTGTTGGTATTTAATCTCCTGTTTTATTTTTGGTTTTCTTTATAAAGCAGTAAATATAACATTAACAAAATATTCACTGCAGGTGAATCTTCCCTGTGCATGTGTTTTAAATTACAGTGGTTGATTTACAGTGAATGTTTGGTGAATATCATGTTCACTGCTTTATAAATATGCCTGCTAATTCTGCCAACACTGCATGATAGTCAGATTTTGAGACTAATTTACTAAAGAGGTTAGAATTTTCACACAATACATTTTGGGAATATTCACTTTTATTATCCTATCGTGTGAAAAGCAAATTCCTGTGTGTGTGGCCAACATTACCTTTTGACACTGTATTTCCATATATTTAGCATTTAGCCTACACTTAGTACACTGTAAACAATTGATTGTGGTGAGCCAGCTGATAAGGTACCTATCAGAATGGAAATATGGATATAATTGGTGACTTCTTGAAAGTGCAGGTTCTGGAGCTATGATCCTGATCCAGAGCTGGATTACCATTAAGGCTATTTAGGTACCTGACAAAAAAATACCGGTGTCTTCAATTACAGGGTGCCCAGCAATTGGATGCAGCAAGCACGAAAGAGGCAGCTCCCATAGGCCAGATTGATCACCAGTCTAAGAAACAAGGAACAAAAGAAAGCGCCTCCATAGTGTAAAAGAGTGATTTAATAATAAAAACACGCAGCTCTAAGGCTGTACTTACAACAATAAAAAACAGTAGAGTAGGATGAGAAGTCGGAACCTATGGCAGGTAGAGTCTTTATCAGAACCTATGATGATAGGTTCTGATGAAGGGGCGTGCCCCAGAAACGCGTAAACCTTTTGCTAACACAGGGATAGAGGACGCTGGTGAATTCTATCACTCCAGAATCTCCCTGCCAGAGGTTCCGACTTCTCATCCTACTCTACTGGTTTTTATTCAACTGAATTGTTATAAGTACAGCCTTAGAACTGCGTGTTTGTATTATTAAATCACTCTTTTAAACTATGGAGGCGCTTTCTTTTGTTCCTTGTTACTTAGGTACCTGCCTAGTCCCCACACGCAGAGTGGCCTGACCAGGAATTACTGACTACCCAAAAGTCTGCTAGGGAGCCCAGCAGCAAAAAGGAAGATAGCATCCTTCTGTGCCCACTGCATCTTTGAGAAAAGCAGTTAACACCATGCCACAGACTAAGCTGTCATGAATCTGAAAGAAGCCAATCACAGAGCTTCACTGAAGCTTGCAGCCTCATGAAACTGGCTCCTTACTTTTCCCCTAGTCTCCTGGTGGCTCTGATCCTCAGATCTTCTCTCCTGATAGCAAAGTGCATCTCACCTAATGCTACACCGCCTCCAGAGTACAGCCTACAAAGAAAGGAGAGAAGATGACTGCATACCAGAGAATCATGGTTGTTATAGCTGCTGGGAGAACCCTGGAGTGTGAAGAGTCAGTAGTATAAGGCTGTATAATTCAGTGAATTCAGTGTCACTGGCGCCCCCTGCTTTCCCATGGCCAGTAATTATTATTATTATGAAGAAAATGGCAATATGTGTGACAATAAGGCACCTTATTGCCCCCCAAATGGTTGGACGCATTTAATACTACTTGATTTCACTTATAACGTAATATACTGTGAAAAACCATATGTTTGCCTCAGTGATTTCTGTAAAATTAAATATTATGCTGTGGCATTAACTATGAAATTAAAAAACTAGTGAAATAGATTTTCTGGTTGTTATCAGTCAGCTAAATCAATTAGAAATTAGGTTAAACTCACGAACTCCTGGCTTAGTCAGGTACTTATTATTCAAAGGAAGAAAGACCAAACTCCAACATGGGGTTAACCATAGCAATAAATCATAATTATTTCATAGATGTGGCTACAAAAATGTCCAAAAGCAAATTTGTGGCTGATCTATCATCCATATAGCTAGCACCTTGTGTTTTGGGATTCTAGGGTACACCTGGGGTTACCTGCTTTTTAGATTAAGGACTACTGTAAAAATGGGTCAGCAGAAACTATACCACAAAACTTGTTGTGATTGTGTGCTTCATTCATGAGGTCTTCCCTTCTACCATCTACACTGAAATATACTTGTAAGTTTCGTAGAACTGACCGTGGACGTTTATGGAGTGATTTGACGCACATGGATGATTTTTTGCCCTGAGCGTGGTTATATTGTGCCTGTATTTTTAATTGCTAAGGTTTAAAGGCAGCCTAACTGTACTCTGCAGGTCATAATATCTCTTTGCACCAGTTTACTGAGTAAGACTCCAAACACTATGACTGAACTGTGAATTTCACAACTTTGTATATTTTTTTCATTAGCAAATCTGGTTTTAATCCACCTATGCTTCATGCTACTACAGTATACGCATGCCATCATTTAGGTTTTAAAGGGAACAAGTCTAAAATATTGGCATACCTGGAAACTTGCTGGCTTTCACCTAGGGATTGCCAGCTTTTTTCCTTGTAACCAGCTCTCCTGAGACAGTGATCAGTTCTCTGGCTGCTTGCTTATTGACAGGAGTGACCGCATTGTCAGGGATAGCTGCTTGAGGGAGGATTCTGTTCTTGCTTTCTCTCAATACGGGTGCAGGACTGGGGAGTGACTGCCCTGTCTCCCCTTGTCATGTGACAGATCACATGACCAGAGACAGGAAGAGGTAGAAGTGCCCTTCATTCCTGGGCAGGCACGCCAATGAAAGGAGGTCTGGATTGTGAGTACATGGAGGGTGGGGTGAGCAACTCTTGAAAGCCTTGAATAGCTCTTCAGCCCACCACCTCCCTTAGATCCCTTCATCCCCCCTCCCTTTTATAGAGCCGCATAGGACCCCTTAGTTCAATGTCCCCCACAGAGAACCACCCCACCCCCCACTCCCAATTGTCTTTTCCTCCTTCATCACATAGCCAAAGGCAGTCCTCCTCAGGCTGACACTACCAATGCAACATCATTTCTTTCTCCCACTGATGCCCACGCAACAGCATTTTTTTCACACCACTGCAGATCCAAATTAAAGCCATTTTAATTTCTGTTTGGATTTTTTACAACAACCTAAATAATTTGGCTTCTCAAAACTGGGAAATAAATAAAAACCATGGCTGGTAGATAGCTCAGGATGAAAGCTCCAAAGCCGCTAACAAACGTTAAAATAGTGTGACCAGCCAAGGACATGGGTATTATTTATGCTACGAAAGATTAGTATTCAGCTTTAAAACTGTATAGTTCATAACGTATAGTTCATAGTTCATATAAAGTATATATTTCATCAATCAGTTGGAATGATTTCCAACAAGTCTTACCTTTCCCATGATGGACTGAGTTGTTCTATTGGAGCTAGGTGCTTGTGAGTGAGATTTATATGTGCTTTATATACATTGCCCATTTGCTGGATTCAGCAGATCTTTAAAGAAGCAACATTTTCTGTTTGCTAAGTAAAATGTATAGTATAGCTGTATTCATTACTGTGTTCTTTTTGTGAGTTGCCTTTGTTAATGTATGCTTACAAAAAAGCACTCACCAGAGCTTTACATGCTTTTGCTCAGTGTCTTTATTTGACAAATACATGTTGTTCACTTTCACAATCAAAATGTGCTATCTTTGCATTTGAAATGCCTGACACAAAATGACTTATGTTCAGGTACATACGAGTTAGATATTTACAGGTTACAGAGTTGGTTTAAATGTCCATCATTTCATCTTATGTAAAAAGATTTTAAAAAATCACAAGAATACTTTGCGCTCAAAAGACATATTTTCATGCATTTACAGATAGCTGTAACAGTCAACATTTGCAAAGTGGTACTCACCTACTACTAAATGTAAAAACTAGGGATGCACCGATACCGAATTTTTGGTATCGAGTTCGAGAACCGATATTTATCTTTGGGTACTCGCCGATACTGAATACCAATACCTGTACTTCTGGGAGAATGGAGCCGCCTTCCCGGCCAATTAGTAAGCCGGGCATTGGGTCATTACACACCGCCCAGCCTCCTGATTCTCAGAGAAGCCGGCTCCATGCTGATTAGCCAGCCCATTGCTGATTGGCCGGGAAGCCGGCTTCCCGGGCCAATCAGTAGTTAAGCCTTGAATAGCTCTTCAGCCCACCACCTCCCTTAGATCCCTTCATCCCCCCTCCCTTTTATAGAGCCGCATAGGACCCCTTAGTTCAATGTCCCCCACAGAGAACCACCCCACCCCCCACTCCCAATTGTCTTTTCCTCCTTCATCACATAGCCAAAGGCAGTCCTCCTCAGGCTGACACTACCAATGCAACATCATTTCTTTCTCCCACTGATGCCCACGCAACAGCATTTTTTTCACACCACTGCAGATCCAAATTAAAGCCATTTTAATTTCTGTTTGGATTTTTTACAACAACCTAAATAATTTGGCTTCTCAAAACTGGGAAATAAATAAAAACCATGGCTGGTAGATAGCTCAGGATGAAAGCTCCAAAGCCGCTAACAAACGTTAAAATAGTGTGACCAGCCAAGGACATGGGTATTATTTATGCTACGAAAGATTAGTATTCAGCTTTAAAACTGTATAGTTCATAACGTATAGTTCATAGTTCATATAAAGTATATATTTCATCAATCAGTTGGAATGATTTCCAACAAGTCTTACCTTTCCCATGATGGACTGAGTTGTTCTATTGGAGCTAGGTGCTTGTGAGTGAGATTTATATGTGCTTTATATACATTGCCCATTTGCTGGATTCAGCAGATCTTTAAAGAAGCAACATTTTCTGTTTGCTAAGTAAAATGTATAGTATAGCTGTATTCATTACTGTGTTCTTTTTGTGAGTTGCCTTTGTTAATGTATGCTTACAAAAAAGCACTCACCAGAGCTTTACATGCTTTTGCTCAGTGTCTTTATTTGACAAATACATGTTGTTCACTTTCACAATCAAAATGTGCTATCTTTGCATTTGAAATGCCTGACACAAAATGACTTATGTTCAGGTACATACGAGTTAGATATTTACAGGTTACAGAGTTGGTTTAAATGTCCATCATTTCATCTTATGTAAAAAGATTTTAAAAAATCACAAGAATACTTTGCGCTCAAAAGACATATTTTCATGCATTTACAGATAGCTGTAACAGTCAACATTTGCAAAGTGGTACTCACCTACTACTAAATGTAAAAACTAGGGATGCACCGATACCGAATTTTTGGTATCGAGTTCGAGAACCGATATTTATCTTTGGGTACTCGCCGATACTGAATACCAATACCTGTACTTCTGGGAGAATGGAGCCGCCTTCCCGGCCAATTAGTAAGCCGGGCATTGGGTCATTACACACCGCCCAGCCTCCTGATTCTCAGAGAAGCCGGCTCCATGCTGATTAGCCAGCCCATTGCTGATTGGCCGGGAAGCCGGCTTCCCGGGCCAATCAGTAGTGGTGAGGCAGGTCATTACCAGCCGCCATGCTGTTTGGCCGGCTCAATACTGATTGGCTGGGAAGCCGGTTTCCCAGCCAATCAGAATTGAGCCAGCCAAACAGCATTGAGATATGATTGATCAGGAAGCTGGCTCCACCTTTGTGGATATGGGAATTCCTGTGGTTCAGCACTGCCGCCGGTAATTAATTTATCCGTGGCTAAACAGAACAGAAGGTTCTGACGAAGCTCCGATGGGCGGGGCAAAACGGGTCTACCCTTGAGTGTATGATACAAACACTATGTGACCGGCACAGACGGCAGCTTCCTTACGGATTTTTTTTGATCCCCTAACAACTATGATGGAAAACTACATGCCCTCTGAGCTATGAACTAGATCGAAACTCCCCAAAAAACCTCCCCGAAGTATCCGCGGACCCTGGGATCTAAAGTAGCCACAGATAAATTAATTACCGGCGGCAGTGGTGAACCACAGGACTTCCCAGATCCACAAAGGTGGGGTACGAGACAACTAACTGTGAGTACAGCTGATCACCAAATAGTACTAAATGGTCTTGCACAGGTCTCCCCCTTGAATACATCTAACATCAGGAGGAATTTACTGATATGGGAAAGTTTGAATAACTCAGAAAGTAAAGTGAATGATACTTCTTAGAAAACAGATCTACGAAAGGTGTCGGCACACGGAGGCTAATGAATATATACACGATCTCAGTGGATTATATCATCCTCAAGCCGCATTAATCATAGAGACTTCCTTTCTTCAATAATCAACAAACAGATTTCACCTATTATATTATCGGATGTATCACTTGCAAGAAAAACTGGTTACGGTTACATCTCAGAGTAGATCTGTAACATTCATTTCTGTGATCCAACATCATCGCCTAGTAGGGGCATAATTACCGATAGGAACCAGGTGTTGAATTGGGAGTATTCCCTCCTTTGAACCTTAAATATTTTTTTGCCGTAGATTGTGGGGTCCATAGGATGAATGAATGAATGTATGAGTGCTATGAACAGCTTGTTCTTTTACGAAACTATTGAGAAGCGGTGTTATTGGGTATTGATGTTTCTGTATCTTAATAAAGTTTATACTTTTATAAGAAATTACTGGTCTCGGTCTATTCAGTAACCACTTCTTACAGCGCTTCCTACTTGGAACACTGTTACCCCCCTTTTTTTTTGCTCTTACTAATTTTGGTTACATGACCTTGATGACCAGCCCCAATTATATATAAAGGTATATACTTAGTACATCAGAGCTCCAGGGAATATACAGTTTTTTCCTTTAGTTAATCAGCCTCTATGTGAACAAGAAATGTCACTATTGTGCTAACCTCAGAAATAGTTATTTAACCAAAAGGCTTTCATATATCCATCTGGAAGGTATTCTAGTTTCTCTTTATATTCCTCTCCCGCTCTGAGAAATAACAAAAAGTTTACAATAGGCAGACCTGAAAATATGTGGTGCTTATTTAGCAAACACAGCAAATTACATTTTAAAGAATACCAATTTAAGTCAAGAAGGAGATTTTAAATAATGGGTTGGCCTTTGTCCCTCTTATGAAATTTCACAATTTTCACTTTTGTCCAACACTAACAACTGTATCCCACTCTATGTTGCAATGGCTCCATCTAGTGTTCCTGGTTTGAAAAACATCTTTATCATGCAATCACATTTTTAAGCCATTATGTGGTCATAACCGCAGGATTATCATGTTTAGCTGTGTACTGTGTATTATGCATGATTTTTGAGATGTACAATTGAGCCTTTTTAAAACACAAGGTATCTACATGTCTAATTTCCATCACATATCTCTAAAACAAAAGGACTTATTTCTCATTTTAAGATAATGTTCAGAACCATTCGAACCCTTCCTTTATGCACTTTTGCCAGCTGTATTTTGAGAGAAGTACCCTGCATGCCGGGCTTTAGTTTTAATCTTCTATTTGGCCATGTACCTATAGAGATATAAGATTAGTTCTTTTATAGATAATAACTGTCAAGTTTTTTCCCCCACTTTATTATTTTGTATACTCACAACTCTGAAAGACATACAAATGGACACATTTTATCCTTCAAATTCTGGTACAAAAGAACCTATCATTTGTCTACAGTATATATTTTTTGTATATTCCTTTCTAATTTTTTATATAGGCAAAGGCAATCAGATCATCTATATTTCATTTTGTAATATTATGTTTTCATATATTTAAAGACAAATATAAAGGTAAGTTAAGGCTGTGCAAACTGTTGGCGCTATATAAATCCTGTATAACAATAATCATGAGAAGATAACATTTAGACATGTGCGATTCATTTCGTTCCGCATCAAAATTCAGACAATTTTTCCGCGGTACGGACATTCGGACATATCCGAATTTCCGAATCCCAATGCATCCGGATGTGTCCAAATCCGAATTTCCATTTCCGAATTTTGGATCCCTTCCAAATTTCATTCAAGAACGAACGTGAATCGGACATGTGACTTTTCTGGCCAATCAGATGCGTTTTTAGGTTTAATGCATCCGAATGGGTCTGAACACTAATTTTTGTTACAGCAACATGGGAGCTATATACAGTATGTACATATAATACTAAAGCTGGGGCTCCTAGACCCGAATGGGATTCGGGATCCGAATTTCCGAAATAATTTTGGCATGTCCCGAATGCCATTCGGGTCTGGGAGCCTTAGCTTTAGTAATATATATGGCTCCCAGACTGGAATCGCATTCGGGACAAGCCGAATGTAATTCAGAAATTCGATTCATTGTCCACACATCAAGGTAACTATTCTAAAAGGCTCAAGAACCAGATTTAGTAGATCTACTGCAACTTCAGAAAGACTATGACTGTTCTTACAGGGCCAGTAATTACTTAGAGGCTGCCTCTAAAGAGTCTTATCACTGTTACTCCAGAATGCCTGCCCTATTTTTGCGTTTTTTTTTCAGGTAACCCTTAAACTCTCTTTTCTGAATTGAGTTTCATCAATACAAGGTAAAAAAGACTACGGTGACTGGAACTGAAGTTATCTTTTGCCTTAACATAAGCCAAAGTCCTGACACTGAGATTTAAATGTTAGCCTGCCACACTGCTTAGGGGGTCATTTCACACCATCCCAATAGGAGGGGTGCTACATAAGCTCTTCTGTAATTCTGTCTCTAGAAAAAATATTTTCTAAATTCTAATTTTTAAATATGGTGCCACTAGATCAGAATAGATGTTAGCTGTGACTCATGAGTGGCAGGTAATGATTTCCTTTTCTATATCTGATGGTTGCAATATATAATTAAGCTGGTCAGGTGGAGAAACAGCTCCAGATGGTGTTTTTGCATCTTGATCTAATAAAATGAGGTAAAGGAGCACCAAAAAATTATTTTCAGAGAGGCAAGATGTCCAAAATAGTAATTTTATTGGTAACAAGGTACAAGAAAATCATATCTGACAGTAACCCTGCTGCACCAACAATTGGACCTGCTCTATTGTCTCATTATATTCAAAATGTAAATGATAAAAGGTAGGGATGCATTGATACTGATATCCGTATTGGTGCCGATACCGAGTATTTGAGTGAGTACTCGTACTCACCCAAATGCTCCGAAGCAGACCCTCCTTCCCGCAAATTGTAAACAAATAGAAACATTAAAATGGAGTGGGGTCTAATTTCCAAGCCATACCAGACCCTTTAGGTAGGAATACTAGGAGGGACACCGAGTTAAAGAAAAAAAATACATAGGGTTCCCCCAAAAAGTCATATCGGACCCTTTAGGTCCCCTATGCCCAAAAATGAAGAAAAAAAGTGCCCCCCCCTAAAATTCCATAGCAGAGCCTTAATCCTTAATCCAGGCACTGGCCTGGCAGGGCAGGAAAGGGGGGATGATGAAGTGCTCCGCCCTCCTTGCGCCATACCAGGCTACCTGCTCTCGGCATTGGGAAGGTGCTTTTCTGGGGGGGACCCCAATGCCATCTGGGATAAGGGTCTCTTCCCCACAACCCTGGCCAAGTGGTTGTGGGGGTCTGCGGGTAGGGGTCTCATCTTCATCTGGGTGCCCCTTTCATAAAGTGGGCACCCAGATGTCGCCCCCCCTTGTGAATGAGTAAGGGGTAGTTGTACCCCTACTCATTCACTAAAGCAGGGGTCAAATACCCCCATACACATTATATACTAAGGTTTATTTTTTTCAAGAACACGATTTATTATATCATAGCTTACAATTAGAGATTTGGGGGCTGCATTAGTTTTCATTTCAGGCTAAGAACATTTTGCAGACATGCAAGTTTGAAGTCTAACCTGGATGGTAACCATAACTTCCTACTTATGAGATTAGTTAAAAGTTAAATTAGTGAAATAACCCTGTTTTTGTCCAGTGTGTAAAATGTATATATTTTTGTTCTCTTTTGTATTTCATTTTTTTATATTAAATGTTAACAGTTCATTGTCCATGTCTAGTTGCTGAAAGTTGCATTTTGTTCCCTTTATGCAGAACAGAGGAGAGGATTAAGTCAGTGAATCAATGAAATGGTACAGGAATTTCCTTTTGTTCTGTACATAAAACAGACAGCCACGTGAATGACAAAAGCCTGCTGGAAGTTTTTAATAGAATGCTTTCCTGCTTAGTTTTATGCTCTCTTTTTCTTTTTTCTATGATTTAACTGCAAGGTTCCTTCTCACATTAATACATTTTGTCCATGAAACAGTAACTAAAGTTTTACCACAGAATTAACACTTTCTACAGTACATGTAGGGGGGAACTTATCAAACTTGGAGCAGACAGAATCTGAAGCAGCTGCCCATGGCAGAGTTAAACCAACTATGCAGAAACAAACGTAGAGAGACTTGCTGAGTCCCACTTATTGAATAATTTATTTAAAAGTATACACTTTAATATATAATTGTAATAAGATCCATAGGTCACAATAATTCATAATAAAACAGCATACTTGCTCTCATATTACAAATTATATAATTGTACTTATCTTTAGACCACTCCATACTCCGGGCACTAATATCTCATCTAAATGGCCATATAGCCTTAACTCAACTTCAGGCATCCCAACCTGAAAAAAAGTTATTTCAGGGAGGTGCCCTTCTCATTTCAGGGAGGTGCCCCCCCCCCATCCACATGGAGAGCACCCCCTTGAAATTATGGCAGATATGCTTCCCTTGCTATCTGCTGTTTTTTGTTTAGTATTCTGACAGCTGCTGCCACCAGAATAAAAAAAAAACAGCATAGGAATGAATAGCTAGATTGCTATTGGCTATTTTAATTTGCAATAGCCAATAGCAAGCTGGCTATTGCACCACCCTCTGCTGCTGTCAATCTGCCGAGGAGGGCCTGATGGAGAACTTCAGGTCCACCTCTGCTGATTGACAGCAGCAGTGGACCTGTGCAATAGCTAGTCTGCCATTGGCTATTGCAAATTGTAATAGCCAATAGAAATCTATCTATTTATTCCTATGCTTTTTTTCTCTGAATTTTTGGAATTTATGACCACTTTTTCATCTTCTTAGTCCTGCTTGTCCCCAGATACCTCCCACCGGTTCACCTGTTTGGTGATTGCGAGTGTGTGAGACTAAGGATCCAGCCATCTTTGTGAGCATGAAGTGGGTTTTTTATTATTATTGTTTGCTATTTTCATTAAGAATATTGGTTTTGGAGATTATTATACTTAAACCTATTTTGATAGAATGTTTTAGAATACCTCCAACCTTCCTGATGAAGCACATACAAGTGCGCAACACGTCGGAGACTGGGCCCACAGTGGATTATACCATTAATACATGGTTTAGGACTAATAAGGAGTCTATGATATATGAGTATGATATATATTTACACACGTGTGGGTACCAAAAGGAGGTAGCTTGATTTTAATGACCATTGTATCATGCCGATGACATTTCGAATGTAACCAAGTTTTTACATTATGTTTATCTTAATGTAATAAAAATCTATTGTTTATACAAAATCATGTATGTTTGGTGGACATTTCGTATTGATGGACACTTTAGAAGCCCTGCTTTTCTCTATTTTTCCTGTCCACATATGAATGAAGTTAATTGAAGAAAAATAAAAAAATACAAAATAATCAAATTAAAATTAAAAAGGTAAAGAAGATTAAAAAATTAAAAGTACAAAACAAAATAAAAATAAAAAAGGTAAAAAAATGTAAAAGTGCTAAACAGGTTAAAAAAACAAAATAATAAAAAATTGAAAATAATAAAATAAAAATAAAAGAGTGCTAAAAATGTAAAAAAATTAAAATAATAGAATAAATACAAATTTAAATAAAAACCAACCTTGCCCCCAACATCTGCATACAAATACACGTGTGTGTGTGTGTGTGCTGAGTGCTGCCCTCATTGCACTGTGTGCCATATTGTTGTAGTGGGGCAACAGCACTCTGTAAAATGCACAATGCACATTAAAGGGTAAGTTCACTACCTTTTGGTGAACCATCCTTCCCCTCCGTCAGTATGGGTGTACTTTCTGTACCTCTTACTGCCGACCAGTGCAGCCCTGCGCTATGGATTTTGAATGTCACTCAGAAATTGCAACCACGGTGACCAATGACAAGCACTTCATAGCACGGTAAAATACGGTTTTGGTTAGAATTCTTTTTTGTATCAGGACAAGTATAATTATAGGTTGAGTTACAGTTCTTCATAATTATAAAGAAACTGCCAACTCCCCTAAAATCTGTATTGTTTTAGAAAAAATGCCACATGTCCCTTTAAGAAAAAGTATCAGAAATTGGTATTGACCTGAGGGAAAGTACTTGTACTTGATCTTGAAAAAATGGTATTGGGACATCCCTACTTTTAGAAAAACATAATTTTTTTTGGACTGAGCAAATACTCGGAGGTTTACCTGCATTTTGCAATTAAATCACCTAACAATTTCTTATAGTTTTCGAAGACTCCTTGGTGAAAGCTAACAAAGCTGGGAACTAGGGCATGGGAATCTTTTTAAGTATTCTAAACATATAAGCAACCAGTGACTGACCCACCTATAACTAAAATATCACTTTTGGGTGAATCATACTTTTTACCTTATTTCCCAGAAGAGTAGTTTTAATGCAGCTGTTGGAAGAAACATCCGCACTGATGCTATTTCATAGGCAGAAGCAAGCAGGTATAGAGGATTCCATACAGTGGTGTTTGAAATAGAGATTCACTGTAGATACACTAGATAGGTTCAGTGGCCTGACCTCAGTTGATGTTCCAGACATACAGATGAAACTCGAATAATTAGAATATCGTGCAAAAGTAATTGCAGTAAGTGCTGCAAAAGGGGCCCAAACCAAGTACTGAGTACATATGCATGCTTGTACTTTTCAGATGTCTGATATTGTTCTATGTACAATCCTTGTTTTATTGATTGCATGTTATAATCTACTTTTTTGAGGTTGTGGATTTGGGGTTCTTGGGGTTTTCATGAGCGGTAAGCCATAATCATCACAATTATGACAAATCACAGCTTGAATTATCTTGCTTTGCATGTAATGAGTCTATCTCATATATTAGTTTCACCTTTTAAGTTGCATTAGTGAAATAAATGAACGTTGCACGATATTCTAATTATTCGAGTTTCACCTGTATATACCCAGGTGAATTCCCTAACAAAATTACTATGTTGTATGGAAAACTGATTGGAATAAGTAGCAGTGACATTAACACTTTCCCTATCAGTCATAATTCTGGCATCAATGAATGAGGTTTCCACCAAATGGGCCAGAAATGTGGAACTTCATATCTAAAGCATCCGCAGCATTAGCCTGCTTCTTTAGAGAATTACTTTTTTTGTAAGTGCAGGGGGAATCTTGTAGAGCGCAGGGGCCATAGGATGTTCAGTATAAACAGTCTATGCAATTTATAATATAAAGAAAGAGTCATTACACTTACCAGATGCATAGTAGAAGGGAGTATTGTAGAGCTGTATGCACAAGTCCTAGTTGGAAAGAATCAATGTTCCTCAATGTTTATCTCATAAATCTGGTTGTAAGATCTGATTAACAGGCTAAAATTAATATTTTGCTTACACTTTGATGAAAATGAGCACTAATAATAATATATTTACACTTTCCTTCACTGCTAAATCCTTCCAGTAAGCAATATGAATTAGGTGTGTTATTGGGTAAATGCATTAATTGAACAACAACAAAAGTGAACATATACTTTTTATTATCAGAGTAGCATCATGATCCAATATAAGCTTTGTATTTCTAATATTGTACTCTTCTGAATGAACCAATTCTGGGGTACATTCTGGCTTCCCACTAAGTGTATCTCTTGTACACTCCAGGTCTCAGATAATACTGACGTCCTCTGTAGCTGGGCTCATCATAAAACATCCAGTGGCCATCAAGCACATTACATGAGTGGATTTCATGGAATCGAAACTGCTCATAGACAAGAGGACAATCTTCAGTGAACTCCATCATCTGTCCTTCGAAGTCTTTCCTCTCATAGATCTTTAGACGGAATGGTCCATGGTGCTTTAGATAAACAAAATATGTATTAATTAGGCAGTATTTTGCTTTTTAGTTAGAAATTAAAAATTTATAAACATATAATATCAAGACATGCATTATTAATAAAAATAATTTTTACCTGACATAGGGGTTGCATTGGACAATGGCATTGTAATGGAACTGGTTAAGTATGATTATGACAAAATGCCTATCTCAATAGATCAATTGTAATATATATGTTAATTTGCTTTCTGCTCTTGTTTACCTTGCTCAAAACCTTACTCAGAAATTGGTGCTCAAGCACCCCCTCCCCATCATATCCGAAGTACGCACTAGAAATAGGAACTAAGATGGCGCCTCCTCTTCAGACAACACCCAAGACGAAAGATAGAAACATCTTGGCAGGAAGTTATGCATAAATGGATCTAACCAATGATAAGCTAGAATACATAAACTAAAATGCTTTTCTGCAATGCTATGCTTAAATATACACGTTCAACTGCTTAAATAAAACCATGAAAAGCAGAAGAATAAGAACAGAAGTACCTTACACTGACTCGTGTCAGCGTGAATTCATTCTATCTCTGAGAGTATACTCTGTATAATCAGGCCAGGCGGCAGATATAAGTACAGACCTTTTGATCCGATCTAAATTTGTGAGCAGGTGCAAAACAGCATGAACAATCTTACATGTTGTCTAACTTTTGTGTATTTGTATCCAAACCTTTTTTTTAAATCTAATGGTAATAACCGTTATATATGGTTAAAATAATCTCCTTACAATATTCTTCCCTATAGATTAGCCCTGATTGGTGTTTACATTTTTGATCATGGTAGTAGGCAGGCAGCACAAGCTTTGCAGCCTCATTACAGCCTTCATTACAAGAGTTGTATCTGCCAAAATCAAGTAGATCTGTTATAAGAGATACATGGGGGCTGACACTGATGAACACTTTCTAAACAATTCTAGTTGTCTCTCTGTTATACTGATGTTTTAGTACATTGATATTTAAAGAAGAACTCTGGTAAACAACAGTCTTAACCCTTGCAGTGGGGCTACCTCATGCACTGCAAGGGTTAAGTGCTCATTTTCATTTAGGTGCAAAAATAATAAAGTTATACTCACTGAAAACTCGCAGCTGGCTTGCTGTTAGAGCGTTCCCTCCAGCTTACCTTCTCCTCTGCTCCAGCGATGGTATGTGCCTCAGTGTCCTCACATTCAGTACACAGTGTATTGGACATGATGACATATGGGACCTTAGACCACTGGAGTGGAGGGGGACCGCTCTAACAGCAAGCTGGCTGTGTGGATTGCATGAGTAGCTCCTGCACAAAAATAAGCGCTTACCCCTTGCAGTGAGTGGGTAGCCTGCACTGCAAGGGTTAAGAAGATTTTCCCCCAGAGTTCTTCTTTAAGGTGCTGGTACATATTAAGTATGCAGACCAGGAATGTTGGGAAAAAGTCAGAACTATGGTATTAGAACAAGAAGATGAGTATCACAACCAAGCAATGAGCATGTTCAGCTATTGTAGCCTCAATGTTTCTCCCATGACAACAAACTGTTCTAAAAAGTTTGACATTATCTGAAAAAGGAATGAATAAGACATTAAAACTGATTTTCTATGTTGCTAGTGTATTCCTTCAGGGGGGTGCTTGTATAAGATACAACAGAGCTTCTGCTGACATGTCCATACATGAAACTATGTAAAGCAAAGACAACCAATTTTCAAAACAAAAATAAACCTAAAGGTCATCTCATATTCATATAACTATGTAAACTTCTGTAAAGGTTTTTATACGGAAGATACAATATAACTGTACAGTATACCTTATGTGTAGCTGAGATTTATAAATGGTTATATAAAAAAAGGTTTCTCAAACCAAAAGAAGAACTCTGGGAAAACTACAAACATACTTTTGCAATGGGACTGATCCCGTACTGCAAGGGTAAAGTCCTTGTTTTGTCTAGGAGGCTCAAAGAAATCAGTTTTACTCACTTGATCCTCTGTCACACAGCGTTTGGCACTCACCTCTTTCCCCCTGTCACGTACCGTGGTGCGGGCCCGAAGTGATAAGGAGGACCTCCCTTGCGGTTCCGTCTGTGGAACCCTGAAGTGTAACAGGGGGCACAGGCAAGAGCAGCACGGGCGCCGGTATGAAATCCTGGGAGGCCGCTGAGTGGAATCAAGCACTGTGGGAAACAAGGCAAGTTAGGTTAACAACCAAGGAGGCAATACTAGTAGCCAGCAGGATCCAGCGAGTGGTCAGAGACAAGCCAAGGTCAGAAGCCAGAGAGGGGGAGTATAGCCAAATCAGAATCCAGAGAATAGTCAAGGACAAGCCGGGGTCAGAAGCCAGGTAAATACTAAGAGCAAGAGCAGGATCCAGAGAATAGTCAGGTACAAGCCAGGGGTCAAATATAATGCAGAACACAGCAGGGAACAGAACAGACCTGAAGCACACAGGCTGAAGAGCACTCAGCAATGACTGGGAGTGCTGTGCCTCCTTTTATAGCCCTAGTGACATCACTGGGCGGCGTCCTGACGCACAGGGGCGTGTCCCACCAGCCCGTCGCGTCACAGGTGGGCGTGCCCTGCCGGGCCTCCTCGTCATAGGTGGGCGTGCCCCGCCGGGCCGCCTCGTCACTGGTGGGCGTGCCCCGCCGGGCCGCCTCGTCACTGGTGGGCGTGCCCCGCCGGGCCGCCTTGTCACCGGGTGCCGTGTCCCTGCATCAGACGGCCCAGCCAGGACCGGACCGCGGCTCGAGTCCCGACACCCCCTCTGCTCCGGCTAGGGAATGTCCCTTGGTGTCCTCATATTTAAAGCAGGTCAATGGACCTGCATAAGATGTGGTCGTGTCGGTGGTCCTTAGCCTGCTAGTGACTAGTGGAGAAGAGGCTGCCAGGACCGATCTAGCAGCATGGAGGGAGCCAACTGAACCGAGGATCATGGAAAAAAAATCTACTTTATTTGAGTCCCCCAATCTAAACGATAACACTTGCGGGGGGGGGGGGGGGGGGC
>NW_017306721.1:597423-621573 GCF_000935625.1 Nanorana parkeri | reverse complement strand
ACTGCAAGAGAGAGCTTGCGATTTTCCAGGCACTCTTGTTTTGCATAGGGAGCAGTAATCACTGTTACCATTTTTTTCTGTTATTTGTGGCCCTAATGTCACCGTTGCTGTGACAGGAAGTGAGAGAAATTTGCAGTAAGCCCAGAGATGGCAATAGACAACTAAGAGAGGTTCTATCATTTCCTCACCCTAACAATGAAGTGTTTTTTTTTGTCATTGTGCTTCCAAAAAAATCTTCCTCACTTCCTGTCCTGATCCTAACATTGTTACCAGAACAAGAAGAGTCAGAAATCACCCAAACAAAATCTCAGACAGAAGAAAAAAAATTGGCAGTGGTTCCAACTGCCTCCCACGCTATCCCAAAAAAGTTGATTACATATACACGTTATGTCATCTTCTACTTCCATAGATTATAGAAAATAACTGTGCTTTTGGTTTAGCTATGTTATATCTATAATTGTTTCTCACTTGTGGAGAAAGGCGGCATGACCTGATGGAGTCATTGGGGGTGATTTACTAACTTAAACACACGCACGCACTAGGTGCTTGTGATTTTTACACAGCAAAACGTATTTATCAACCAAAAAGTCTCTAAAAGCATATTTCCACTAATGCCATATATGGAGAAATCATGCACTTGATGCATATATAATGCTGCTTCACAGTTTAGAGAAAAATGGTTAGCTCATGCATTTACATTCCTGCATTCATCAACGCAAGCAACACAATGTAGAGCTAATTTACACAACATCACCTTACAATTCATGCAGGGCTTTGCACAACACACCTGCTGGGTGTGTACACACTACAAAGGTGTCTAGATTCCACCAATAGATCATGCTGGGAGGGAACACACTACAGAGGTGTATACTTGTTCGTGGTGTGTTTATAAGGTTAGTAAATCAACCCCATTGAATCCCATCCATTGCTTGAAATCAGGGTATTCTCCTCTCCTGACAAGATACTGGTGTCCTCTGTAGTTTGGTAGTTCATACAGAATCCAGTTTCCATTCTCGACTCGGATGGAGTTACATCGACTGAAGCATGAAGACAAATCTGAACAGTCAGAGTTACACTCATAGGCGCTCCTGTCCTCGTAAAAGGTGATCTGTAAAAATATAATATAACTTAGCTGTTTTTTTTTTATACCTTCAGATATGTTGTAAATATCATTAAAAAGTAATTGCAAAAATGTAAAAAAATATCACATTTAAACATTAATAAATAATTAGTTAGCTCAGTTTAGATCTTACCTTAACCATTATGACTGTTGGTATTCTGTAGCAGACTAGCTCTGAAAAATAACAAATTATGGACTTTATATGGACCGTCTTTTTGTTGGTGCCTATGCAAAATACACTTGAAAAAAACATGACCTTTCTGTCAGCTATGGATAATGTATAGATCTTTTGTTTTTGTAGCTGGCGAGTTCATTCTCGCCTTGTTTAGTTTATTTATGCACATTGAAAGCTTATTGTGTAAAGGGTACAACCTTAGATTTGTTCATTTTAAAGATAATGTTTTGTTACGTAGCTTTATTTTGAAATAATAGAACATATAGACATGTACTTTCAATAAATGTAACTAAATAAAATATAAAACAAATTCCATATGTGCCATGTACGCCACTCCCACCCTGAGCACCCATACACCTGAAAATATGTGTATTTATAAAAATATAATAAACTACTATCATAACTAATATTATTTGCTTGTTTTTGAACACAGAAATTAAAGCTGAACTCAAAATATAAAAATACCCCAAAGAATGTGGTTATTTATTCATTGAAATATAATGAAATGTATTTTTAAATGCAGCTAGTGTAAGAACCTGAATCTTTTTTCTTTCACAAACATTTTATTGAACTTTTCGTATATGAATATATAAAAGTAAACAGACATGGATAAACATCCAAAACAAACAGTTATGAATACAAGCAGGTCCCCAAAATGCAATACATATCAAAGGTGTATGTACAGATAGTCACCTCCACATCACATAGCCAGCCTTGCAACAGTATAACGAACTTCGGGGTCTGCTATTTGTTTAGTGCACCTGAAGAGGGAGGACCTGCGAAACACTATCAAAACACTGAGGCATTTACAGGAAGCATTGGTCTGGAATACCTGCGGAAAGTGGGCATCAAAGTATTTAGGAGCAGATGACTGAGAAAACTGCGTTTTCTGAAGGCATGCCAGGTCAATGTAATGGGAGCAAAGATGACAAAAAACCTTAACCCACTTCTGAGGGGAGTTCAGAACCTGGAAATTAATGGACATCCATTTAAAGACCATGGTGAGAGCGAGAAAAAAAAAAATAGGCAATACCGAGGCACTAGCAGAGAAATTAGGAAAAAGAGAGAAAAAAAAGGGAATGCGGGGGTTGGGGGGACAAGGAAAGAAAAGAAATCGAGATAAGATAAAGACAGAAAAAGAAAGTGGGAGAGGAAAAAGAGAGGAATAAATATTAAGGGATAGGAATTGGGAGAAAACATATAGGTGCAATACAAAGTGCAAACAAGCTGTTCGAGAGTCAGAACCACTCGAAACTCGTTCAGCAACAGGGAGCAACATGGGACCCGGGCAAGAAGATCCAGTACAAAAAAAGGCAAAATATTATGCAAAACCCAAAATATAAATGGAGGGGGGAGGGGGAGGGATGATGGGTGATAGGAAAGAAGGGGGAAGGGAACCTCTACATAAAAACACAATGGGAGAAAAAATTAAAGTAATCCCCACCATGAAAGGACACATAGCCATATAACTGATTTGAGAAAAAGTGATAAAGATCGACTCCACCCTGCCACAATAGACATCAGATCTCCAAGGTACATGTTCGCCTGGTATTGCTAATCCTTATAGTAAAGAAAAAGTTTAAATGGGAAGCCCCAGCAATAGCAAACACCTCATGATTGTAGAACCTACAGATACGGCTTCAAGGCCTTTCATTTGAGAAGGGTTGTATGTCGGGAGCCAGTTCCTGAAAGACGGCCATAATGGTGTCTAGAAGATTGGTGACAGACTACAGCAGGTCTCATATACGGAGATTACTGCGGCGGGCTCTATTTTCAGCATCTTCTTGCTTGGACTGCAGGGAATCGAGCTCATAACGCAGTCCGTCTAAATCCTTTTCATGGCCGTCAAGGACCGTGGCCACATCGGTCATACGACACTCAAGCTCATGGGTCCTCTGGCCTATATTTCCGATTTCATGGAGGAGTTCTGAAGAGAGCTTGTGAGAGGCCAGGGAGACTTCTTCATGGACAATGCTTCGGAATTTAGTAAGCATTGAGTCCTCCTCCTCCATGTCCTGGTGGAGGATGGCTGATGGAAACTGAAGCTGGCTGTCCTCGTCGGCCGCTGAACCGGAAGCTTCATCAGCTGGGGAGGAATGGACTGCTCCTTGCTGTGCGGTGGGAGTGGCTGGATTTCTTGGATCTCACCATGGAAAGGTACAGAGCGGAAGGTTTTTAGGAGCCGCACACCTAGTACCGCAACCGACATTTGTTTACCCTCACCTCAGGGGCAGCGCTGCATTAGAGGACATTCCTCCCAATTTTTACAGAGCGCAAGGTAGCAATGGCTAAGGCGAAAATACCGGCTGCTGCGGAAGGCTAAAGCACCTAGATCAACAAGAACTTGCCCGGGTGGCACAGAGCAAACCTAAAGCACGTCCATGCCGGTTCGTGCGCCTTGAACCTGAATCTTTTTTATATCAACCTTATGTAATCCCCAAGCCAGGAACAGAGGATAGCAGAAGATAATCCAGCAATATGGTGGTGCTTAGGCTGGGTTTATATAGGGGAAGTGATGAGTGTGCTGCGTCACTTCCTGTGCGCCACTTTGGCGCATTTCTGTTTTGCTGGATGGACTCATCTGCGCATGGGCTAAGAGAGCGTTGCCGCGCGTTAAGGGACTGCGCACTTGGCGCATGCGCGGTTGGCGGAGGATTCTTACGAATTCACGATGAGTCATTCAAATTTTTAGCATGGGGTATTGTTGAGCTATTTTCTATTGACCAAAATCATACAGAACACATGGTCCCAAAGTTTCTGACCCTTTTATGACTTTAACACAATCTTGCTGTGAAGATGCAATCTGCTTTGCCTAATACTCTATCAGGAAGACACTATAGACTGGGTGGTCTGTGGCAAACTAGAACTTTGCTGGTCATAGAGAGCCCATTTACCATGTGACCATTGCTATTTAAAGTAAATCTGTGCCCACATCATGCATACTAAATATTTATATATTCTTAACAAGAAACAGCCTTTCTTAAAGGTATAGGAGTAATACAGCTGCTGTATCTAGTTTGTTTTACAGAATTTACATTAATCCTTTATCTACTGCACCATCAATGTCAGTTGATTGTGGAAATAAACTGAGCAGTTTTCGTAAAATGAAAACCATAGAAAATAAAAAAGTTAAGGGGAAGTCTGTATAAAAAAAAAACATATTATTGGAAATTAAAGATGGCCTGAACTCAAAATGTAAAAATGTGCTATCTTATATGGAACATCCAGAAATGTTAATTGTGCCTTAGCAGCACCCTGAAAAGTGTACCTTTTGCTTTTAATTCCTCCTGGGAAAATGCACTGCACTTCTGTTATGTGAATGCACTTAGGTACTTTCTTTTTGTAGCCTAATAGTTGTATATCTGCAATGTATGCACTGAACTCAGGGCCGGTGCTAGGATCCTTGCCTACACAGGCAAGGTGCATTTTTGCATCTGTACTCTCCAGGTCTCAGGTGATACTGACATCCTCTGTAGTTAGATTAGTGATAAGAACGGATGTAGGGCCATCCAGTCACTTCTGTGGTCTCTGGAATGTGCACCCCTCTGAAGGCCTGAGAAAGCCAGAGACCAGTGAACATCTATTTGTTGATCTTCTCTCCTGTTAATGAACTTGGTACTTCTGAGCTCACAGCTACCATTTCCTGACCTCTGTTCTTGATCAGCTTCAATGGAGTACAAATGTCACATTAATGTCACATTCAAAATAACCTGTCACATACAGTATAATGTGCTATCACATAGGGGGATGTTAGCACTATTTTTGATTTGAAGGTACTTCAGTATGTATTGGAATTCCTTAGAGAGAGAGATTTTTCTGGGTTGAAGAACTCTGTATGTTTCTATCTATCTATCTATCTATCACCTATCCATCTGTCTAATCTCCTGCATATGTTAGTGTGTGAATGAGTGGTTGGCCTTGATAGGTTTGATTGAATTCAGTCCTTATTGTGGTCTCTATAGTACTCATTTATTATGGCAGGGGTGCTCAGAAAGTCACTTGGGTATGGGACCCCACATGACTCACTGTAGCACTTGGTCACACACCATATTGCTTATTTCTGAACAACGCCTCTTGGACAGGCCTTATGGCTAGTCCGGGGCAATATTTTTGCACTCCGGCCCCTAAGGCCTGTCAGCGTGGTGCACTGGCACTTTAGATTTATTTATGCACTCTATGCACGTTTGGCACTTTTTTATTTTTAAATTGACCCACAGATGCTGAAGGTGCAGGTTTCTTCGGGGCCCAGGAGGTGGGTCTCTCTTCGGGAGAGCCCACTTGCCTAGTACTGTGAGGGACCTGTTGCGACAGGTCCCCAAAGGAAATGGGTCCACCATTTGAGGAGAGGATTGTCAGGAAAAGGCCGGTCAAAAGTGTTGGGGACTTTCACAAGGAGTGGACTGAGGCTGGAGTCAGTGCATCAAGAGCCACCACACACAGATGGATCCTGGACATGGGCTTCAAATGTCGTATTCCTCTTGTCAAGCCAGTCCTGAACAACAAACAACGTCAGAAGCGTCTTACCTGGGCTAAAGAAAAACAGACCTGGTCTGTTGCTCAGTGGTCCAAAGTCCTCTTTTCTGATGAGAGCAAATTTTGCATCTCATTTGGAAACCAAGGACCCAGAGTATGGAGGAAGAATGGAGAGGCACACACTGCAAGATGCTTGAAGTCCAGTGTGAAGTTTCCACAGTCTGTGTTGATTTGGGGAGCCATGTCATCTGCTGGTGTTGGTCCACTGTGCTTCATTAAGGCCAGGGTCAACGCAGCCGTCTACCAGGAGATTTTGGAGCACTTCATGCTTCCTTCCACAGACGAGCTCTATGGGGATGCTGACTTCATTTTCCAGCAGGACGTGGCACCTGCCCACACTGCCAAAAGCACCAAAACCTGGTTCAATGACCGTGGGATTACTGTGCTTGATTGGCCAGCAAACTCGCCTGACCTGAACCCCATAGAGAATCTATGGGGCATTGCCAAGAGAAAGATGAGAGACATGAGACCGAACAATGCAGAAGAGCTGAAGGCCGCTATTGAAGCATCCTGGTCTTCCATAACACCTCAGCAGTGCCACAGGCTGATAGCTTCCATGCCACGCCGCATTGAGGCAGTAATTGCTGCAAAAGGGGCCCAAACCAAGTACTGAGTACATATGCATGCTTATACTTTTCAGAGGTCCGATATTGTTCTATGTACAATCCTTGTTTTATTGATTGCATGTAATATTCTAATTTTCTGAGATTGTGGATTTGGGGTTTTCATGAGCTGTAAGCCATGATCATCACAATTATGACAAATCACGGCTTGAACTATCTTGCTTTGCATGTAATGAGTCTATCTCATATATTAGTTTCACCTTTTAAGTTGCATTAGTGAAATAAATGAACTTTTACACGATATTCTAATTATTCGAGTTTCACCTGTATATAAAGAATTTTGAACATACATAAACCAATAGGTAGTGAGCAAGTCAGATATATTGTCAAGTGATTTTACTCACTTTAGATAAGTACATCATCTTCTGTACACCCAGACTAGTAAGTTATTCTAAACAGCCATTAACAACCACAAAACTTAATATGGTTGTGGATTACAGATTTTTGTGTCAATGGACTAAGTAGTTCAGAAAGGTGGTTAAAAAGTCTTGTGTTACTATGAATGAAGAACTGAGATTTCTTTTTTGTAAATTATTAAAAGAACAATTTGGAACTGGCTACACTAAGAGCATAGACTACATCATTACCCTTTTTTCATATTCTCACAATATCAAAATGACACAAAACATGGTATAAAGTTTACATCACAGTTAAATTTTATTAACCTTTAGGTGGTGGTAAATGATTATTTATATGTTCAATACTGATGCTGGACACGTCTAAAAGAACCAATTCTTGAGTTAGAAGCTCCCCAGTCACTGTATTTCCTGTACTCCCCAGGTCTCAGGTAATATTGACGTCCTCTGTAGTTGGGCTCTTCATAGAACATCCAGTATCCATCATGTACATGGCAGGAGTTGATGTCATTGTAGCGGAATTGCTCAAAAACGTGAGGACAATCTTCAGTGAACTCCATCATCTGTCCTTTAAAGTCTTCTCTTTCATAAACATTTAACCTGAAGGGTCCACGGTGCTGTATTAAATTAAAATATATTATAATAATTGCTGCTGCCTCAGATATAGGGCATAGTTAGGGAGCAAGTGAAACAACTGATTTAAGTCACATTTCAAAATATTACCTAGTGTATTCTACTATATAAAATATACCTGTGGGGTGAGTCGGCAGGACCTGATAGAGTCATTGTATCCCAACCATTGCTGGAAGTCAGGATATTCTCCTTTCCTCAAAAAGTACTGGTGTCCTCTGTAGTTGGGATGTTCATACAGGATCCAGTTTCCATTCTCCACTCGGATGGAGTTACAATGATTAAAGTATGAAGACAAGTCAGAGGAATCAGAGTTGCACTCATAAGAGCGACCCTGGAAATTCCTGTCCTCGTAGAAGACGATCTAAAGAGAGACAATGACAATGTATTTAAAACAATTTTCAAAAGTCCTGAATGTGTTACATATACCAGATATTCAGCTTGTACCTTGCATACAACATGTTTATTATTAGCTTCAGAATTCTGACTGCTTCAGTTGTTTCTTTAAAAATGTTTTAAAACTATATGTCATCTAGGTATGTGAAGCAAATCTTTACAAATATATCATCTTAATTCTTTAAAGTACAAACCCCAGCTTTTATTCTGTTTTTTAAATAGCAAAGTAGCATACCTTAACCATTTTGACTGGAGATGTGAGCCAGAAGCTGTGAAATGTGAGCTGTTTCAGAGTGGTGTAAAAGCTCTTTTATTTATCTCTTTCTGCTGATGTTGCAGGAAGTCATTGATGCTGACTGTTTTCTGTTAGCTATAGGATATATATAGGTCCTTTGTCTTATTTGTGCACACAACTCACTTTCATGGACTATCCCTACTGATGTATATTTGCAACTGATCCAAAGGTCATGGGTGGAACATTTGTTTGAAACTACTGTAAAAAATAAAAAATCTAAACCATTGCTTGTATTTGATGTCATGATAGGTAGAAGATTTTTTTTCATTTGGAAGCCCCTATTTTACTTGGGAGTTTTTAATGCTATTCAAAAAAACATTTTTCAAAAAAAGTTCCATAGTCATCATTTATATTACATATTTTATCTTCATAGCACATAAATATGTGTAATTTATACATTACTTTTTAATGAGTTTAAGGAATGTGAGTTATGACTTCAGCAGATTGGCTGCTGGAAATTGAATTATATTAAATTAATTCCTGTGTTTTCTTTTAAACTTGCTTATCTAATGAAAATCAACCCTTATGATTTGTGGAGTAAAAAGCTAGAGGGTTTGTAGGAGTGCAACTGTAAAGACATTTGGGTCAGTCTGGGTGACTGGTCTAGTATGCATATCCAATAATCTTTGGAGTCATCAGTCATTCATGGAACCTTAGATATACTTACCTTCTTAGGTGGTTGTACTTTTTACATTTTATTTTGTCTCGGATAGAGCAGGAAAGGATTACACCCACTGTCAGATTTTTATTTGTCTGTTTAAGCAAGTGTGTCGTGGGACCAGGGCGGCGTGCCCTCTTACCTGGGTGCCGATGGGCACCGCAGGGATCATAGGGTCTTTCTTGGGGTGAATTGATGCCCAGCGGTGGCTGGTTGCAGGTGCGCTCATGCGTGCGTGACGCGTGCACACCGTGACGTTGACATGGCCTATTAGTCACCTCAGGTGCTGTTCATCAACGTAGAGGACCTTGCGTGCACACCTTCTCTCCTTGCCGTTCTATTGACTCCCAGGGACCTGTAGCTCCCTCGTTGCCCTGACAACGCTGGCGTTTCTGGTCCCTGCTGGGTTTAAATTCCAGCCAGAGCCAATACTTGATGATGAGTGTTTCTGCCATACCCAAAGCTGCTACAAAGCCTTATCTCCTGTCTCCCTGTTTCCTGCCTTCCTTCTTTCCCCGCGATTGGATCTCCTGGTTATTGACCCCTGGCGTGACTTTCCGTTTATGATACTTGCTGCCTGCCTTGACCTGGACTATATTCTGATGACACATTCTTGCATTCTCCTATTTTGGTACCTTAGCCTGGACTCTCATTCTGGTATTGTTCCCTGCTATTGGGTTCCACACCAGCAGACAGGGGACTCCGCCCCCTCCACTACATAATAACTGAGCCTCACCATGGACCGCGCGGGAACACCTGAGGCCATGACATTACTCTTTCAACCAGTGGAAGGTATGACACAAGCTCTTCAAGAACGTCAAGCAAGGCATGAGACTGTGTTACGCAGGAGCAACACACGCAGAGGCTACTGCTTTACCCTTCTCATCTCCTACCCCTTCTCATCACATGTTTGAAGTCGTGACGCATGAGTCTCCTGTTGCCTTACCCGAGAGGTTTTCTGGCCGACGCAAGGACTACCGGATGCTTATTTCCTCATGCAAATTACTATTCTCCCTTATGTCACAGACTACATTAAGGGGCATACTGCAATTTATTTACTTTCTGGGCCTCCTCAAACCTGGGCTCATCAGTTACTACACAGTGACAGCCCAATATTAAATACCTGGGAATCATTTGTAAATGCCATGAATGTTTTGTATAATGACCTTCTGCGTTCTGCTACTGCCCGTAATACCCTCCTGTCTCTGCGACAGGGAGAAGACCAGTGGAGGATTACATTATCGAGTTCAGGGAGGTGGTACCTGATACTGCACTAAATTACGTTGCTCTGATTGACCAATTCCGTATTGGTTTATCCAATCAGCTAAAAGATGAATTAACATGAATCGGTATACCTCCTACTCTGGAGCAATTAATCATTTCAGTGGCACACCTAGATCGCTGTTTTTGTGAGAGAAGACAAGAGAGACTGAGTTCCTTGCCAGTGCCACCCCGGAGAGCCAAACCTTTTCCACTTCCTATCCCAGTGTTGACCCCGGCCAAAGGGGCAATTGATCAGGAGGAACCCATGCAAGTGGGATTGGTTCGCGGACCGTTATCAGCAGTGGAGAGAACAAGGAGAAGAAACCTCCACCTGTGTCTTTATTGTGCCAAGCCTGGCCATATCCTAAACGATTGCTCCATAAGACCACAAGCAGGTATGTCCTCTCCACACACGATCTGTCTCAATATGCCTGTGTACAATGCCACTTTTCATCTTACCATTCCTATATCCTTGCAGCTGGGCAAGAACGTTGTTGAACTCTCCGTGATCATCGATTTAAGCGCCAGTAGTTGCTTTCTGGAAACTAACCTCGCTTCCCAATTGAAGATGCCAGTCCAACAAAGGGAACATCCCTCTCTGTTACACATGGTGGATGGCAGTTCCCCTAAAAACAGGGCCAGTTACCATAGAATCCCATCTGGTTGTATTTCGCATAGGGGTATATAATCAAGAGAGGATTGTGTGGGATATTGTGCCCACACCTTTGTTCCCCCTCATCCTAGGTATTACCTGGCTAAGGAAACACAACCGAAAGATTGAATGGGTTACTGGACATCTATCCTTCAAGTTCCCCCATTGTTCCTCAAATTGTATGATCCCTACAAGTACCCCTAAAATACTCCTGAATACCACCAAGCCATCTTTACACACCAAATACCACGAATTTGCAGATGCATTTGAGAAGAGTGAAGCCAATACCTTACCACCTCACAGGCCGTATGACTGTCCCATCGATCTCCTGCCTGGGGCCCCTTTACCCCATGGTCATCTCTACAACCTATCGGAACCTAAGACCAAGGTCTTGAAAGAGTATATTGAAGAGAGTCTGGCTAAGGGACTCATACGCCCATCCATGTCACCAGTAGGTGCAGGCATTTTCTCCGTGGGAAAAAAAGATGGCGGTCTCCAGCCTTGTGTGGACTATAGGGCTCTCAGTTCTATAACCATAAAGAATCGCTACCCACTCCCACTCATTCCTGATCTGCTGGATAGGGTAAATGACGCCCGAGTGTTTACTAAGATCGACCTCAGGGGAGCTTATAATCTCATCCGCATCCAGGAGGGGCATGAATGGAAGACAGCCTTCCGTTTTGGTCATAACGAATATCTAGTAATGCCGTTCGGATTATGCAACACACCGGCTACATTTCAGTGCTTCATCAATGAAGTATTTAGGGATCTCTTAGACACCTTCCTAGTTGTGTACCTGGATGATATCCTTGTGTTTTCTCAGACACTCCCAGAACATGAGATGCATGTAAAGACTGTATTACAACGTCTTTGACTCCATAGGTTGTATGCCAAGATCAAGAAGAGCGAGTTTGAGGTTTCCTCTATTGAATTTCTTGGATACATCCTATCACCAGGTCATGCAGAGATGGATCCAAAAAAGATTAAGGCCATCCTCAAATGGCCTACGCCATGCAATAAAAGCATGGTTCAACAATTAATTGGTTTTGCCAATTTCTTTCTGCCTGCACTGCTGTTTCAGCAGCATTGTTTAACTTTTTTTCCCCCTATGTCTTTTTATAATAAAATATATACCAAATGAGAGTCTTATATGCCCTGAAAAAATATCAAAAACCTTTGGCATGTAAAGCAGTAAAACAGTTTGTGTTAAATAAATTAGCATATGCGCAAACTTTACATTTGGCTTTTCCACAAAGATTTCCGCTACCACTGGACATGGAGGGGTAATGAATATATGATTGGGCTAAATTATGTATTCTTATATTTTTTTGACGTTTTCACATAACACAGATGCTAAATAATATTTATATTGCACACATGATGTAAAAGGGGTGCATAAATTAATTGCTTCTCAATATATTTGTTGAGCATTTAGAAGATAAGCTAAAGGGTACATTTTTGAAAATCATTAAACTCTGCAAGTTAATTAAATAAGCAAGTATCACCATACCAGTTATGGTGAGAAGAGACTAACTAATTCAAATAGCCTTCCAACCGAATCAGTGCATAGTATAGTAGATCCTTTTTAGAACAGAAGGTAATCACATGTCTGATTCCATCACATATCACAAAAATAGGAGCTTTTTCCTTTTTTTAGGACAGCTATATGTAGTTAGGAATAAATGGATTTATAATATTCTGAATGTTCAATGTAAAGGAATGATTTGCATGGCACCACCTACAGTACTAAAATGAGAATGAATCCTCTTTTTTTTGGAATATGTGATGGGATGAGACATGTGAACACGTTCTGCTTTAAAAAGACTTAACTGTGCTACATCAAGTTAATTAAAGTAAAACTGTCTCAAACCAAAGGAAGAAGAAGAAACACTGGGAAACATGTTTAACAGTGTGCAAGAATCAAGTTTTAGGAAATTAGTAATTTTTGAAAGGGAACTTTGCAGGTGAAGGAGTAAAGAGCAAAGTGGGGGTGAGGCTGAGGCACCAATAGAGAACTAAGGCACTGGTAGCTGTCCAGTACCGTGAGGAGAGTGGGATTATTTATTTTGTCAGTTGCAGATAGGCATGCTTTACTTAAATCCTATGTTTATTTGGACTTAGAAGTGACATATAAACGGATTTGCTGTAGAACACTGTACTTGAGTTTGTTTAAGCTAAAGCTGGCCATACGCTAGAAGAATTCTCAAATTAACTTTTGCACAAAATATCTTTCTTTTCCACCTGATAATGACATCAGACACTTGACGAATGTCGATCAAATTTCATTTTATTTTCACATTCGATTTTGGAATTAATAGAGCTTCCCGAATGACAACCACATTCTCTGTTAGAAATTTGTTCATGAAAAAATTTCCATCCTGCTTCTTGGACTTTTTTAGTCACTATGGTTGAAATCAATTGTCCCAATCAACTAATAGAAAGTTGAAAGAAAGATCTTTCTTACGAAAGTTCTTTCGGAAATCTAAGCAGTGTATGGCCAGCTTAACTGTTGGGATATACACTTTAAATGGTGTGAATTTGGGCTTTGTGATCAGAGAATACTCGATGACCATCATTTTAGTAGGATTTGTTCACTAGTGCAATAATCCAGTTTCATGAGAAAAATGCATAGGATTGACATCACGGCTGGCTCTGCCCAACTGTTGTCATGTAATGACAGCCTATTGTCTTTGAGGATGTTGGGCTGTTATTGATTGACAACAACTGGGGGGAGCCAGCTGTGACATTACGGCTGGCTCCGCCCAGTTGTTGTCTTTTGCGGGGAGAACGGTCGGCTCCGGTTGAACTTCTTCCCACATCGGATGTCACTACGGCTCAGCCAAGCCAACGCATATGCATTTGACTCAGCTGAGCTGCTCGGCTGACTTTGGTTCGACTGAACTGAAGAGCACCGGCGGCCGAAGTGAGCCAAAGCTACGGCTCGATCCTTCGGCTCTATAGTGAATAACCCTCTAAGTGTTGGCAGCTGCACACTATAGATAGGAAATCATTAGCAGAAGTTTTTTTAATATCAATAATACATTGTATATTTTCTTCTTTGGCAAGGAGAGAGTTGCAATGAGATTCAAAAAGTCTGCCAGTCTGCCCATAATTTTTTACCTCCTATATAGCAAAAAAATTATTTACCCAAAGGGTGAGAGCATTGGAAAGAGAACATGTATGATGTTTTTGTGCCCTTGTTTATTCTCAAGTGCCAGGAACTTTGTCAATGGCTTATTAAAGCAAATATGTGTCTTTCTAAAGGTCAGTAATCTGGCAGAAGTACTTTAAAACAGGCATATCTTGGTGTCTACATGTATTCCGCTCTACCAAAATCAAAGGCATAGGAAACAGGGGCAACAGCCTTATGGTTTGAATAAAATAATTCCTGTGGACACTGGAAGTCTAGCCACCAGATTACTACAAATTAGAAGGTGTGAGGAAAGGCTTGCACTTTTCTTCTTACTTTTAAAATTTAGTAGGGCAGTAATTCTGGGCAGGGTCTAAAATGTTATAACTCTGTTGCAAAGGAGGGCCTGGAAAGCATATGGAGATATGTTTGTTTTATAAATAAACATGTAATACATGATAAAGGGTTCTCAGAGCATTTGTCCCCATCGGCACGGCGACCCTGAAAAAGCACCCTCCCAGTGCCGAGGGCATGTGGCCTGGTATGGCAGGGAGGGGGGGCGCTCACTCATCCCCCCTTTCCTGCCCTGCCAGGCCTGTGCTCGGATCAAGGGTCTGGTTGGGAATTTTAGGGGGGACCCCACATCTGGTATTGTGTGGGAGAAGGAACCGCACGCTTTAAAAAAAAGTTTTTTGTTGTTGTTTTTTTAGAAATGTCAGTTTTGCTGCAGCTGCCTGTAAAGTGTATACATCGTATAGATGTGACAATTTACAGGCAGTTTAGGAACCCCACCAGGCACGATGGTGGCTGGTGATGTTAAAATCACTGCTCCTTTAAAAACAGTATTTTTTTTCATTGATTCTTGTCCCCCAGGGCAGTACCCAAATCTTCACACACTTTTTATGGCCAATAAATTGCATATAAGGCTTCAAAATGGAGATACTTGATTTTCAAAGTTCTACCCCCATAGACTTGCATTGAGTTCGAGCTCAAACTTTTCCCATGTTCGAAGGTTCGAATTCGAACCGAACATGGGGGGTGTATCTAGAACCCAAAATGTTTTCAAGGCAACTCCATGTTAGGTCCATTTGTTTTGGTATCAGATTGAGCTTAGCATTAGATGTATTTTTAAAAAATCTGTCTAAACTCAGATATACTCTTTGTTCCTTTTCTGTTCCTTTTCAGGTATAGTATTAAAAGTTAATTTCAAAAGCATAAAAAAACAATATAAAATGATTGTTTAGCTAGATTTATTACTTTCTAATCACAGAATATTATGTTTTAAATTGTACTTTTAATAAAGGTATTGGACTCGTCTGAAGGAACCAATTCTTGAGCTGGATGCCCCCCAGTCGCTATATCTTCTGTACTCTCCAGGTCTCAGGTAATACTGATGTCCTCTGTAGTTAGGCTCCTCATAAAAGATCCAATATCCATCTTGCACATGGCAGGAGTGGATGTCATTATAGCGGAACTGCTCAAAGACATGAGGACAGTCTTCAGTGAACTCCATCATCTGTCCTTTAAATTCTTCCTTTTCATACAATCTAAGCCTGAATGGTCCACGGTGCTGTACCCCCCAGAAAAAAACAAAAAACAAATTAATTTGTCACAGTTGTTTGTCAATGTTAAAGCTATATTTTAATGAAGAGTGCTAAAAAAAAGCAGTTAGCATATGAACCAGTTTGTTTCCCAAACATTTTTGGCAAAACTATTTCCACCAAATGCATTGGAGTCAATAGGGAAGGCAAAATAAAAGGGTTTTTAAGAGTGCAATGGGCTTTAATTAGCTCCTAAGATGTACAGAAGGCCATTTGGTTCTTGTGCCAAAGAAAAATGACCCTTTATTAGCCTTATTTTGTATGTTTGTTTTCAAAAAATACAAAAAAAGGGAAAGAAGTGACAAATAACAAAATACACAAAAAAGGAAAAAAAAACACAAATAAAAACAATATTAAATAATTAAAAAAAAAACCTTCTCTAAATATACCAAAAAAAATAACCCTCAATTAAGAGTAGATCACTCTACAGACTACAGTCTAGCCTTTGTGTGCATATTATAAATTAATTCGATTATAGTTCTTACCTGTGGGGTCAAGCGGCAGGATCTAATAAAGTCATTGTAACCCAGCCATTGCTGGAAGTCAGGATATTCTCCCCTCCTCAGGAAGTACTGGTGTCCTCTGTAGTTGGGATGTTCATACAGAATCCAGTTTCCATTCTCAACTCGAATAGAGTTACACCGACTGATGTATGTAGACAAGTCAGAGGAATCAGAGTTGCACTCATAGGAGCGGCCCTGAAAGTTTTTGTCCTCGTAGAAAACAATCTATTAAAAAAAAAAACTTTTTTTTTCAAGAAAAATAATACGAAAAACACAACTTTCTACAGTTAAATATAACTGTAATCTATATTTTATGGTGTGCATATGTGTATGCCATACCTTCACCATCTTGTCCGGAGGTTGCTGCTGAAGCTGTGACTTGCAGCAGGGGCTGTGTGGAAGCCCTTTTATATATCTGTCCTTGCTGACATCTGCAGTGAGTCAGCAGTGCTGAGGGCTTTCTATAAGCTATAGAAAATGTATAGATCCTTTGTGTCTATTTAACTGCTCTTTTTTTAGTGTGTGTTCATTCATATTTATATGCTAGCGGCAATATTTGTTGGATAACATGTTTATAATATATAAAGTATAGTCTAACTGGGTGGAATTTGTATAGGTTTGTACCAATTCTACAGAAGATACATCTATGTGAAGCTGCCCATAATAGGTTCTATGGACCCTAACATGATATAATTTCAACTAAGTAGCATTATATATGTTATCCACCACTAAGACTCTATTAACCCTTTTGCTGCCAAAACCATTTTTGCACTCTTTTGGTTTTTTTTGCATACATGGGAAAATGCAAATGTTTAGGACTGAAGAGTACCTAAAACCCCCTAGAATTATATATTTCCTGAAATCAGGGACCCTGTAGAATATAATGGTAGCAGCTGCAATTTTTTATGCCGCATGATATTATCAAAACCCACATTTACAATAAACACTTAATTTAGGCCACGTAAATACAATGCATTACCCAATTTGTTGATAAAATATAACACCCATAACAGTGCACCCATAAAATGGCAAAAAAATAAGGTACCCAAAATTGTCTAAAGGTGACCCTTTAAAAGCTTTTACAAGTCATCAAATTAAAGTTAACGTAAACTCAGGGGTCAAAATCATATACATTCAAAGTACCTTAACTATAAACAAAAAATGTAGCTAATTTGTTTATCACTGGGCTGTAAATCCTCAGATCATCTCAGAATTCATGCTGACACTGTCCTTTCTTCTGCCTATTGAAGCTAATCCAGCACAGATTGCACTTGATCAGCTTGTGCCCCAGCTTCTCTGGCTGGGGAACGACGGCTCAGAAACGGGAAGTGACAAAATTTGCTTCCAGGGTCATTCAGCATGAAGGGGATCAGGGATTGGATGTTCACTGGTCTCCCTCTCTTCTTTCAGCTGACACCCATGATGCCGGTTCCTGGCCTGTAGGAGGGGCAGTGGAGCCTGCTGCTAGAGAGGTCAGTGAAGTCTTGTTTTAGAGCTCTTTTACTGTCTAAGAATATGTAAAACCTTTAAAGGTTATCTATGGTCAAAAAATAAAAATAAAAATATTTTTTTATATTGACTTTCCATAAGTTCCATTCCACTCCTAATAACCATAATGATCTAGAAGTTTGTAAACCTACTTATTGAAGATACCCATAGGATGTACTTGCTTAATGCACTGACACAATTTCACTCAGCCCTGTGAATTTGCACTTCCTTGTGTCACCCGCTAAACTACAAATCATTGTCTGAACTTCCCACAATGTAACGTCATCATTGCTTCCTGCAAGCAATGCATGAAGGGATAGATAGCCTTGAGAAATTGAGATTGCATTACATTAAGCAGCAGGGAACGAGAGGTGAAGCACACTGGGAATCCAGGATGTAGTCAAAAGTGATGGGCAGAAGGAAGGCAGCATTCACTACATTAAAGGCATTATTTTCAACTAAAATTTTATTGCATTATTAAAAACAACTATGCTATGTGAACTCTTTTAACATTCATAATCTGTACACAGATTTACTTTAATGGTAAAAAAAATACCTGGCAATGCTGCCAGCAGAAGTCTTGAGCCAAGAAAAGCATTGCAGTGTTGCCACACTTCAGTCGCTGGACCTACAGCAGGACATGATGATGCAAGTGGAGGGTGTGGATGAGCGTGTTGTGACCTTTATTTGATAGCAGCCATCCAGTCAGTCAGTGGCTGGCCATGCCTATCTCAGCCCATTGACTTCAGGAGTGACAGTAAGTCAGTGAGGATATCCCCAGTACCCACAGGAAATGTTGCTTCTGCAGTAGTTTGCACATCTCAAGGAAATTACATAAAAACCCTGGTGAGATCCAGCCTTCATTTCAGCGTCTGGCAGAAGGTGTCCCATTATAATCAGGTATATTCTAATAATGTTTTAGGCAACACAATGGTTTAATTGGCAGATGCTAGTTTGCAATTTAGGGGGAAAAGGTAGGCTTTTAATAAACTTAAAATTCTGACAATCTGTAGGTAACAATCCATCCACAGATTGCAGGGCTGGATTTCTGGTGGAGCAGAGTCAACTTTAAGAAATGTGTGAATCAGCCAGACACTGTCATATATATTGGATAGATACATTTTTGACCTGGATCTGGATATTAGGTGCCACACCCCTGATAATGGTATACACAAAGAAGTTCTTTTAAGAAAAAGAGAAAGTGGGGTTTTGAAAGCACCGGATAAATGACAACTCCAAACAGAAAAATACATAAAAAAATATATTTATTTCATATAAATCTTAAAAGGAGAGGCTCAAAGCCAATGATAAAATTATTATTTAACTAAATAGATAGTCCCTACACAGCTCTTTCCACATAACACAGTGCCTCTTAATTTACATAGCCAACATGATTCACCCTATGTTCTTATGGACATACATGATTTGGGATTAAAGTGCCAATGACCAGATTAACATACAGAAAGGCCCTTGACAAGGATGTTCATAGGGCTGTGGAATGGAATAATGCTCTTTGCTAGCACTGCTTTAGGAGCAGAATGTGGCCCTAGGAGCAAAATATGATTCAGTTGGTAGTAGGAAGCAACTATACAAACATGGTAAATTATAGAAGCCAATGCTGGTTCAATTAGGGATCCGCATGATTCCTCATCCAAATTGATGGATTTAAAATATTTGTCCACAATAATGCTTTATCTGATGTCCACAGTATATAGGTATTTGATTCTGTGGGTAGTGCTTGGAGGGTTGGAAGGTACTTTGATTCCAGAAAAGTAATGGCACAAGTAATGTACAGTATATTATGCTATACAATAGCAATACATGTTATGTTTAACAGAGTGTTTATTAACATTATTCTGTGAGTTAGGACATGCCCTTTTTTAAAACTAACTGGAAAAGGGAGGATCTGCATAATCACTGCTTAATCAATCTCACTGTTAAAAAAATAAAAAGCATCATCTGCCTCACTTAACTATAATGGTAATACAGGATATGAGCTAATTAAAACTCTCATTGCGGGGGATCCCTGTAACTTGACTTTAAACCCACAGCATAGCCCAGGATAGAGCTACACAGCCCACCATTAATCCTGCACAGCACAGCATAGACCCCGCATAGCCACCTGAGAGTCCACACAGCCCACCATAGAACCTCCACAACCCACCTGAGAGTCCACACAGCCCACCATAGAACCTGCATATCCACCTGGGAACCCATACAGCCAACCATAGACCCCTGACAGCCTACCAGAGAGTCCACACAACCCTCCATAGACTCTGCACAGCCACCTTACCTTCCAACCCTCCAAGCACTACCCACAGAATCAAATACCTATATACTGTGGACATCAGATAAAGCATTATTGTGGACAAATATTTTAAATCCATCAATTTGGATGAGGAATCATGCGGATCCCTAATTGAACCAGCACTGGCTTCTATAATTTATCATGTTTGTATAGTTGCTTCCTACTACCAACTGAATCATATTTTGCTCCTAGGGCCACATTCTGCTCCTAAAGCAGTGCTAGCAAAGAGCATTATTCCATTCCACAGCCCTATGAACATCCTTGTCAAGGGCCTTTCTGTATGTTAATCTGGTCATTGGCACTTTAATCCCAAATCATGTATATCCATAAAAACATAGGGTGAATCATGTTGGCTTTGTAAATTAAGAGGTACTGTGTTATGTGGAAAGAGCTGTGTAGGGACTATCTATTTAGTTAAATAATAATTTTTATCATTGGCTTTGAGCCTCTCCTTTTAAGATTTATATGAAATAAATATATTTTTAATGTATTTTTCTGTTTGGAGTTGTCATTTATCCGTTGCTTTCAAAACCCCACTTTCTCTTTTTCTTAAAAGAACTTCTTTGTGTATACTGTCATATATATGGCTTACTAGATGCAGTTGTCTTATTTAAAAAAAAAATCGTTTTCTGTTATTAGAGTTTCAAAATAATGTATTAATATTGATATCTTATTAGCTATAGCAGGCATGACAATGCAGTCATTTACATTACGCTGGCAGGCTTTCTCTCTCTTAACAAAGTCATCCGCTTACTCGTTTTGGAACGTTGACGTTAAACAAGCTTAGCTTTACTTCAACCAAACTCATGTGTCATTAACAATGCATCCTTTTGTGGTCACTGCTTTACTCACATGTCTTTATAAGCATAACATAAGCCGGTGCTGACACAGATTTCCATTTTTTTACTTCTACTACAGCTTACTTTGGCAGAACAGTTTAACTGAAAGACCAACAAAAACATTTACATTTGTGTGCAACCCTTAGACACTTGGAAAATAACTTAATTACAATATGTCTGTGCAGGTTTTTGTGTATCCAGATCATGGTATAACTATTTGTATTTAGTCGCATTCAAATTAAGTTGTTCTGTAATGTTGAAGATGCTTCTACACTAATCCATGTAGTCTCTTCAGTTCTAATAAGTGTCAGGAACATACCCAAGCCTTTACAGCCACACATGTAACTCAGTCAGCTCATTAAAGGCAGGTGTTAAACATCCAAAACATGACGGGAGGTGTGACTGGGACACATGCTTGGTATTTGAGTTTAGGCGACTTAAGGTATACATTGTTGTTGATTCAGAGGGCAAGAAATTTAATAATTAAATGTAAGTGAAAGATGGTGTCCAAGATGGTGTACAAATACCCACACTCTGTAAATCAATATCTGCATAGGCTGCCTCACATAATACTGCTTAGGGTCACTCCCTGTGTCTTCCCCACATGATAGCACTTGGTACATGATTGACCTAATACCAGGCCTTGGGAGTGTCATATTAGGAATAGAGGGTATACCTTCTCTGAGTGTGAAGCATATCCTGCGGAACCCAAGGCCCTGTCAGTGCCTATGTGGCTCAGTGGAGGAGAATAGGAAGTCTGTTTATGGAGAATGACAAATATGTCCAGAAAAAGTACAGAAGTAGGAACTTCGAAAGCAAAAACGTTGTACTAGTCAGCCGTGAGAAGCTGAGAGGAATGCTGAAGTAAGTCAAGCACACTCAAAACTGAACTCCAAAAACTGTGATTTGCTGAATCCTTTGAAAAAATAGATGGCTGAGTGTTAGTCAGGAGGCTGAAGTTTGTGTTTATCTGCCCCTGTAAGGAAAGAAAATCTGAGGAAAATAAAATTATAATTATTAGAGTGCCACTTTTGTTTAAGGAATTCTGAAAGGGTGGATTCTTGGACATGTACAGTATGTCTAGATCCTGGTATGCTTGCCTACCATTATAGGTTATGGTGTACAGATATATTTAAAATGAAACATACAAAGTGCAGAAGTGAGGAGTAAGTAACACACATAATGCAGAGGTCAGTAGAAAGTAACACACAAAGTGCAGGGATCAGGAGTAAGGAACACACAGAGAGCCTCCCAAGCAAACATTTCACTTTTCTGCCAATATAATTTTCTTCCAAAACCACCTACAGCAGAACTTCTTCCTCCCCGGTCCCAATGTCAAACCACCTATGATTTTTTCTCTATATGTCACTTATGCTGCAATTGATAGAATACATGGACAACAAACTGAATGCATCAGAGGTTTGCTATGAGGTATTTACTTGACCCATTATTTAATTTCTGGGATTTTCTATCATGGCACTTTAATATACATTCACTCAGCAATATCTGGCACTTCAGCACTTGCACTTTTATGATCATGGCTTTTCATGTAACTTTTGAGATTACAATATATATGTTTACTTTATGCACATATATTAATGTATTTTCCTTGTTACACATACATTTTTTGTTATCTCATTAATTGTCACCTTCTACACCATATCTACCATTCACACACTAGTTTAATACCTAATTGAGTTCAATAATCAGTAAAATAAGTTTAATAATTAGTTATTAACTCTACTGACTCATATTTACTTTTATATACATCTTTTAGTTGTGTGGAAAATATTCAACACAGTTAACAATTGCCATTTGGGGTGTGAAATCTTGCTCTCTTACTTCCTCTGTTTAATACACGCACACTAAAATGTATCTACATGGACAACAAATGTGTAATCATAACAATACATGAGCAACCAACAGGCAACTATGACAATACACAGTCACAAGGGAAAGATTGGGGGTTGTGATGATACTCTGTGACCTCCTGTGGGCTTGCCATGCACAGTTTTGGTATGTGTGAGGTGGGTGGATAGATCAGGTAGCAGAAGTTAGGTGGACAGCCCAGAAATGAGGAGGTAGGATAGAGAAAAAAAGATAGGTCACAAAATTCTGACCAGGGCTGTGCGGGTCTCACCAGGGCTGTGTGCAGTTCTCACTATGGCTGCTTGTGGGTCTCACCAGCGCTGTACGTGCAGGTAGAGGTCTCACCAGGGCTGTACAGGGGGATGCAGGTCTCACCAGGGCTGTATGGGCGGGTGAGGGTCTCACCAGGACTGTGCAGGCGGGTGTGGGTCTCAACAGGGCTGTGTGGGTGGGTGCAGGTCTCACCAGGGCTGTACTGGCAGTGTGTTGGTCTCACCAGGGCTGTACGGGTGGGTGCAGTACTCCCTAGTGCTGTGCCGGATCTCACCATGGCTGTGCGGGTGGCGGAAAGGAGGAGATGTTTGGCTGGCCAGCACTGTAATCAGCCACTACGAAGTCCCCACAAGGCTGCCATGAGGTCCCCAGCAAATGTGGCGCTTAGTATCAGGGCATTTTCAGGAGTACGGGTACTCCTGAAAATGCCCAGTATCGGCCCCAATACCGATATTGGTATCAGTATTGGTGGATCCCTATCAGCTTCCTTTGCAGTTCTTGTCATTTAGTCCCATAACAACTTAGAGCCGCAAAGCAAGTTGGTGCTGGTATACTTCCCTCTGCCAGTTGCTGTGGGTTCAATGGGAGCAGGTAGCTATATACTGTCTAGCATGTGTCACTGACTGCGGGTCCTGCTCTAATAGATGTTTGAATAGTGAAGTACCTCCACTCAGGGCCATCAGCCCAGCATTTCCTATTAGTACTGGCATGGGGGGGAAATGCCCCTCTGTCCCCCATCCTAGTCCTCCCCTGGTCGCATTGAACTATACTTGTTTGGTAATGTTAAGAATGTTTCACCTTTCACCACTCATCCAAGTGAGTATCGGGCAAATACTCCAGAATTATATCCTCATAGTGGTCTTAGTCAACATAATGCTAACAACATGGTGTCAGGAAATATTTCACAGCACATCATGATTGTGCAAGAACATGACTGGAGGTCTGAAAAATTGTAAAAACACCCTCTCCTAATTAATATCATCTACTTACTATGGGATAATGATGTATGAGAAAAGTGTTTGAGTTGTGTCACAAAAGCTGTGAAAAGTTTTCAGATCACAGAGGTAAATATTTTAGAACTGGCTAGTTGTATTGGCAAGCAGGGGCGGACTGGGCCGGGGAGCAAGGTGGCAATTGCCCCCCGGGCCTCTGTGCTGCCCTTAAAAACGGCAGCTCCCCGCGGCCGTCAGGGGGCCCGTCACTGGCCCCGCTAATAGAATTTTACGGCCGCCGGTGCAGTGGCTCCCTCCCTTACAGAGTACAGAGCCGCTACAGATGCGGCTCTGTACATGGCGGCCGATCGCTTCTCTAGGCTGTCCTCTGGAGGCCCCCGCGGGCGGCCCTCTAAAGTGCCTGATTAGATCCAGCCAGCGCGGATCGCATCGGTATGCGATCCGGGCTGGCTGGATCAGGCACTGTAGAGGGCAGCCCGCGGGGG
>NW_017306721.1:596092-596997 GCF_000935625.1 Nanorana parkeri | reverse complement strand
CGATCGGCGGGCTATGGACGGGGCGTGCGCGAGCAGAAAAAAATTGCCGTCTGGAGACGGCAACCCGCAGATGCTGCAGTGCCGTCCGTCCGTTTTTTTACTACGGGCGGACGGCAAGAGGTTAAAGTAAGTCCAAATTGTATAGCTCACTTTCCTCAGAGAAACAGCTACCTTGAAACTTTTCATGGCACCATAGTGATTGGAGTGAGTTGTCTGGCTAAAGATGCTGGGATATGTTCCTGACACTTAGTCACTTGAATGAGCACTCTAACATCTTTAACATTACAAAACAACCTGTTGAATAACTATTGGATACCTATTACTAGCTGTCTTGTCTATTCATTTTTTGCTATTGCAAACTAAGGCATTTCACCTTTGCAATGAAAGTACATACTGTATTTTTAAAGGTTCTTTAATATAATGTATATCACTGGTGTATACAGTGTATGTGTGTTTGTATGCAAGAAGAGGTACTTTAACAGATATCTGAAGAATATTCTGAAAAACTGAACAAAACACTTTAGTAATAACCCTGCTTGAAGCTATGAAAAAAACCCTGTAAAAACCCAGAAATAGGTAGCATTAAGAGCTGAATCCCACTTTTGACTTGTGATGAGTTACAGTAATATGTGTATTACCACAATGCAGATTACCACATGTTAGTACATTGAGGTGCCATTAATTTTAAATGCCATGCCAACACACTAAGGCAATAGCAATGAACCACGGTGCACAGTAATGCACTACTGTGCGTTGTGGTGCATTGCACTAGAACATTTTCTGTATGTGTTTTTTTGTCTGTTCTTTTGCTAAATTGAATGGGCTGCCTTAATGCACTTTAAGGAGGAGTGTTCTACCTCTAGGCAGGGGCGTCCTGAGGCTGGGTGACACCCGGAACGGTAACC
>NW_017306721.1:588118-594125 GCF_000935625.1 Nanorana parkeri | reverse complement strand
TTTTAAATGCCATGCCAACACACTAAGGCAATAGCAATGAATCACACTGCACAGTAAGGAACTACATTGCACCAGAACATTTTCTGTATGTGTTTTTTAGTCTGTTCTTTTGCTAAATTGAATGGGCTTCCTTAATGCACTTTAAGGAGGAGTGTTCTACCTCTAGGCATAGGCTAGTGGTCTACCTCTAGGCAGGGGCATCCCGAGGCTGGGTGACACCCGGAGCGGTAACCGAGTGTCAGCCCGCCGAGACGCCACTGCGCATGACGTCACCACGCGCGTGCACGATGACGTCATCGTGCACGCGCAGCAGTATTCTGATACCTGCCGGCGGCCATCTTGGTGATGGACGCCGGCAGAGAGAGGAGGGGACAGTCACCCGGCGGGATAAGGTATGCCACCGGGTCCCCTCCTCTCTCCTGATACTGTCGGGCATTCGGTCCATGACCGAGCGTCCGACTTTTCAGACGGGGGTGACACCAAAATGACTGTGAGTCATTTTGGTGTCACTCCTCCAATGGTGTCACCCGGGTGCGGGCCGCTCCCCCCCGCACCGACCTTGTGACGCCACTGCCTCTAGGCATATTCAATGTATCTGCAGCTAGAGGTAGGATCACACTACACAGAGGAGCCTTGACAAGGCAGTGTGGCTTCCACATATTTTGCAAAACTTGTGCAACATAATCTCTGTTTTTAACGAATATTGTTAGACAGTGTAATTTGTTATGTTGCAGGCTAGCCGGTAGGTGTGCTAGGAAACTTGTGTGTTAATGTACTATGCCCATGAACATACCTTTATGCAATAAACAAAAATGGCAAAGAGTAAATGGGCACTTGATATCTGCATGCAGGCCCTGCTTTGTGTAGCTAAGCTAACCAAAAGAATACAGGGTTTGCTGATGCCACTAAATAATTGACATTTTCCTTAGGTACTTTAACTATTACACTAACTGTTGTACAGGTTTTCTAGTAAGAAAGGACTAATTTGCCCTTAAAATCATGTTTATAAGCAATCTAAGGTAATAAGTAAAATCTATGATGCTTGATCTATTTTCCGTTAACTATAGAAATGCATAGCTCTTTTCTCATGTTTTGTGTATGTAACTAATCCTCTTTTATGCTTGTTTCTATTGTCTATATACACAGTCAGGGCTGTATGGGCGGGTGAGGATCTCACCAGGGCTGTACGTGCAGGTGCGGGTCTCACCAGGACTGTGCAGGCGGGTGTGGGTCTCAACAGGGCTGTGTGGGTGGGTGCAGGTCTCACCAGGGCTGTACTGGCAGTGTGTTGGTCTCACCAGGGCTGTACGGGTGGGTGCAGTACTCCCTAGTGCTGTGTCAGATCTCACCATGGCTGTGCGGGTGGCAGGAAGGAGGAGATGTTCGGCTGGCCAGCACTGTAATCAGCCTCTACGAAGTCCACACAAGGCTGCCATGAGTTCCCCAGCAAGAGTGGCGCTTAATATCATGGCATTTTCAGGAGTACGGGTACTCCAGAAAATGCCCAGTATCGGCCCCAATACCGATATTGGATACCTAACTGCTTCCTTTGCAGTTCTTGTCATTTAGTTCCATAACAACTTAGAGCCGCAAACCAAGTTGGTGCTGGTATACTTCCCTCTGCCAGTTGCTGTGGGTTCAATGGGAGCAGGTAGCTATATACTGTCTAGCATGTGTCACTGACTGCGGGTCCTGCTCTAATAGATGTTTGAATAGTGAAGTACCTCCACTCAGGGCCATCAGCCCAGCATTTCCTATTAGTACTGGCATGGGGGGGGAAATGCCCCTCTGTTCCCCATCCTAGTCCTCCCCTGGTCGCATTGAACTATACTTGTTTGGTAATGTTAAGAATGTTTCACCTTTCACCAATCATCCAATAGACATGTGCGATTCGTTTCGTTACGATCGAAATTCGTACGAATTTTCCTGAAATTCGTAAATTCGGAAGCATCCGAAATCCGAATTGCAGTTTCCGAATTATATCCGAAATACGAAATTCCGTTAACGAATTTCGGATCCGAATTTCTTTGAAACAGGAACTGATATTACCCATGTAAATGAGGTTAAACAACATGACAAGATTTTTTTTTTTATCTGAAATACAGATCCGCTGGTGCTGAGGGTTGCATTACAATACACAGGCAGGAAATACGAAATTCCATTGACGTATTTTCGTTCCGTTACGAACATTCGTTATATTGAAGTTAAAAAGCAAAGTACATTTATTAATATATTGGAGTTGATGGTAGTTTTTTTTTCATCCGAAATACGAAATTCGGATACGGAATCCGTTAACGGAATTCGTATTTCGTTTGGTTGACCAATCAGAGGTTTTCTCTTTTGCTGACAGTTGCATTACAATACAGGCAGGAAATACGAAATTCCGTTGATGTATTTTCGTTCCGTTACGAACATTCGTTATATTGAAGTTAAAAAGCAAAGTACATTTATATTCGAGTTTATGGTAGTTTTTTTTTATCCGAAATACGAAATTCGGATCCGGAATCCGTTAACGGAATTCGTATTTCGGATAAAAAAACAACTACCACATCGACTCCAATATTAACAAAGGTATTTTTGCTTTTTAACTTCATCATAACGAATGTTCGTACAGTTACGAAAATGTGCCGAAACTAACGAAAATTCGTATTTCGTACGAATCCGAATTGAGTTTCGGACACGAATTACGAAATACGAAATAACGGATATTCCGAAACGGAACAAATTTTTTGACGGCGCACAAGTCTATCATCCAAGTGAGTATCGGACGAATACTCCAGAATTCTATCCTTATAGTTAACTTAGTCAACATAATGCTAACAACATGGTGTCATGAAATATTTCACAGCACATCATGATTGTGCAAGAACATGACTGGAGGTGTGCAAAATTGTAAAAACACCCTGTCCTAATTATTATCATCTACTTACTATGGGATAATAATGTATGAGACAATTGTTTGAGTTGTGTCACAGAAGCTGTGAAAAGTTTTCAGATCACAGAGGTAAATATTTTAGAACTGGCTAGTTGTATTGGCAAGTCAAGTCTGCCCCTTAAAGTAAGTCCAAATTGTATAGCTCACTTTCCTCAGAGAAACAGCTACCTTGAAGCATTTCATGGCACCGTAGTGATTGGATTAGGATGAGTTGTTTGGCAAAAGATGCTGGGGTCTGTTCCTGACACCTAGTCAGTTGAATGAGCACTCTAACATCTTTTAAAAAACAACCAGTTGAATAACTATTACTAGCTGTGTTGTCTATTCATGTTTTTGCTATTATATATAGCAAAAAAAAATGGCTTCAAGCAGGATTATTACTAAAGTGTTTTCTTCGGTTTTTCAGATTATTGTTCAAATTTCTTTCAAAGTACCTCTTTTTGCATATATATATTGTTATATATATTTATTTCGTACGAATCCGAATTGAGTTTCGGACACGAATTACGAAATACGAAATAACGGATATTCCGAAACGGAACAAATTTTTTGACGGCGCACAAGTCTATCATCCAAGTGAGTATCGGACGAATACTCCAGAATTCTATCCTTATAGTTAACTTAGTCAACATAATGCTAACAACATGGTGTCATGAAATATTTCACAGCACATCATGATTGTGCAAGAACATGACTGGAGGTGTGCAAAATTGTAAAAACACCCTGTCCTAATTATTATCATCTACTTACTATGGGATAATAATGTATGAGACAATTGTTTGAGTTGTGTCACAGAAGCTGTGAAAAGTTTTCAGATCACAGAGGTAAATATTTTAGAACTGGCTAGTTGTATTGGCAAGTCAAGTCTGCCCCTTAAAGTAAGTCCAAATTGTATAGCTCACTTTCCTCAGAGAAACAGCTACCTTGAAGCATTTCATGGCACCGTAGTGATTGGATTAGGATGAGTTGTTTGGCAAAAGATGCTGGGGTCTGTTCCTGACACCTAGTCAGTTGAATGAGCACTCTAACATCTTTTAAAAAACAACCAGTTGAATAACTATTACTAGATGTGTTGTCTATTCATGTTTTTGCTATTATATATAGCAAAAAAAAAATGGCTTCAAGCAGGATTATTACTAAAGTGTTTTCTTCGGTTTTTCAGATTATTGTTCAAATTTCTTTCAAAGTACCTCTTTTTGCATATATATATTGTTATATATATTCCACAATGCGGATTACCACATGTTAGTGCATTGAGGTGCCATTAATTTAAAATGCCATGCCAACACACTAAGGCAATAGCAATGAACCACGGTGCACAGTAATGCACTAGTGTGCGTTGTGGTGCATTGCACCAGAATACTTTCTGTATCTGTTTTTTTGTCTGTTCTTTTGTTAAATTGAATGGGCTGCCTTAAGGCACTTTAAGGAGGAGTGGTCTACCTCTAGGCATAGGGTAGTGGTCTACCTCTAGGCATATTCAATGTATCTGCAGCTAGAGATAGGATCACACTACACAGAGGAGCCTTGACAAGGCAGTGTGGCTTCCACATATTTTGCAAAACTTGTGTAACCATAATCTCTGTTTTTAACGAATATTGTTAGACAGTGTAATTTGTTAAGTTGCAGGCTAGCCGGTAGGTGTGCTAGGAAACTTGTGTGTCAATGTACTATGCCCATGAACATACCTTTACGCAATAAAAAAAAACATGGCAAAGAGTGCATGGGCCCTTGATGTCTGAATGCAGGCCCTGCTTTGTGTAGCTAAGCTAACCAAAAGAATACAGGGTTTGCTGATGCCACTAAATAATTGACATTTTCCTTAGGTACTTTAACTCAGAGCCGTAGCTAGCTCCTTTTGCGCCTGAGGCAAGAATAGAAAATTGTGCCCCCCAACAGACGTGTGCGGTATGTGACATCATGAGCCCCGCCTCCAGGATGGTGGGCGGCGCATTCGCAGAATGCACTGCTGGCCAAATCCAAAATAGCATAAAAATTTGTTTCTTTGACGAAACTAATGAAAACATTTTTAGTTTCCGTTCATTTCATCCGAAACAAATTTGGGCTTTGGGGAAATTTTAGGGGTCTAAAACCCTGACATTTCCCTTTTGAAATAGAAAAAAGAATTGAGGACACAGAGTCTCTGCCCATACAGGTGGGGGAGAGCAGCAGGGATCCGAGGAAAAGCTGCAGCCTGTGCTGCTCCTGTTCTCCCTGCCAAGCCACGGCTGTGTTGGCCGCTTGGCGCCCCTGATGCCAATGGCGCCCTGTGCTCACAATGGCAACAGGGACAAGGTTGTGCAGCCAGACTGGCCCTGGCTGCACCCCCTCTCAGCTGCGCCTGAGGCGAGTGCCTCACTCGCCCCATGGTAGCTACAGCCCTGCTTTAACTATTACACTGATGCTAACTGTTGTAAAGCTTTTCTAGTAAGAAAGGACTAATTTGCCCTTATAACCATGTTTATAATCAATATAAGGTAATAAGTAATATATATTTACTTGATTTATGATGCCCTGGTTTCATTAAAACCCCCTTTTCAGTATTATAATATTTATAATTTGTATAAATTAATTTATAATTAATGATTTCATGACTCATACACAAACTCACATATGTGTGGTTGATTTTTCCACCTTTTGACAAGGATTTATATATTTAATAGATTAAAAAAATAAACAATATATTTGTATATTTGTAGGGGATATTCGTGTTCGTATTTTACATGAGGCACGAGGATTGGGATGATGATTTATAACAATAATGAGAAAAATGACAATTCTTTTTTTTTTCTTTTCTTGTCTCCGCTGGAAGGGTTGGGTAGTGTTGAATGATGATAAAGGTTAATGTAAATTGTATATTTATTTGTTGTGATAAAACTGGTTTCTGTATTGTCTTTTTTACATAAGTTTATTAAATAAGCCAGACATTTAATAAAAAGTTGATAATAAAAAAATATTTATAATTTGGTTAATAAAAATAACAACAAGGATTAGAGTTTTAATTTGTTACATTTATTTCAATTTAGAAAGAGAAGAGTTATTCTGATTCACTTTAATAGAGCTAGAGCAGAT
>NW_017306721.1:580137-585112 GCF_000935625.1 Nanorana parkeri | reverse complement strand
TGAGCAATAATCATTATATATATGCAAAAAGAGGTACTTTGAAAGAAATTTGAACAATAATCATTATATATATATGCAAAAAGAGGTACTTTGAAAGAAATTTGAACAATAATCTGAAAAACCGAACAAAACACTTTAGTAATAACCCTGCTTGAAGCCATTGAAAAAAACCCTGTAAAAACACAGAAATAGGTATCAATAATGGTTGAATTCCACTTTTGACTTGTGATGAGTTACAGTAATATGTGTATTACCACAATGCGGATTACCACATGTTAGTGCATTGAGGTGCCATTAATTTAAAATGCCATGCCAACACACTAAGGCAATAGCAATGAACCACGGTGCACAGTAATGCACTAGTGTGCGTTGTGGTGCATTGCACCAGAATACTTTCTGTATCTGTTTTTTTGTCTGTTCTTTTGTTAAATTGAATGGGCTGCCTTAAGGCACTTTAAGGAGGAGTGGTCTACCTCTAGGCATAGGGTAGTGGTCTACCTCTAGGCATATTCAATGTATCTGCAGCTAGAGATAGGATCACACTACACAGAGGAGCCTTGACAAGGCAGTGTGGCTTCCACATATTTTGCAAAACTTGTGTAACCATAATCTCTGTTTTTAACGAATATTGTTAGACAGTGTAATTTGTTAAGTTGCAGGCTAGCCGGTAGGTGTGCTAGGAAACTTGTGTGTCAATGTACTATGCCCATGAACATACCTTTACGCAATAAAAAAAAACATGGCAAAGAGTGCATGGGCCCTTGATGTCTGAATGCAGGCCCTGCTTTGTGTAGCTAAGCTAACCAAAAGAATATAGGGTTTGCTGATGCCACTAAATAATTGACATTTTCCTTAGGTACTTTAACTCAGAGCCGTAGCTAGCTCCTTTTGCGCCTGAGGCAAGAATAGAAAATTGTGCCCCCCAACAGACGTGTGCGGTATGTGACATCATGAGCCCCGCCTCCAGGATGGTGGGCGGCGCATTCGCAGAATGCACTGCTGGCCAAATCCAAAATAGCATAAAAATTTGTTTCTTTGACGAAACTAATGAAAACATTTTTAGTTTCCGTTCATTTCATCCGAAACAAATTTGGGCTTTGGGGAAATTTTAGGGGTCTAAAACCCTGACATTTCCCTTTTGAAATAGAAAAAAGAATTGAGGACACAGAGTCTCTGCCCATACAGGTGGGGGAGAGCAGCAGGGATCCGAGGAAAAGCTGCAGCCTGTGCTGCTCCTGTTCTCCCTGCCAAGCCACGGCTGTGTTGGCCGCTTGGCGCCCCTGATGCCAATGGCGCCCTGTGCTCACAATGGCAACAGGGACAAGGTTGTGCAGCCAGACTGGCCCTGGCTGCACCCCCTCTCAGCTGCGCCTGAGGCGAGTGCCTCACTCGCCCCATGGTAGCTACAGCCCTGCTTTAACTATTACACTGATGCTAACTGTTGTAAAGCTTTTCTAGTAAGAAAGGACTAATTTGCCCTTATAACCATGTTTATAATCAATATAAGGTAATAAGTAATATATATTTACTTGATTTATGATGCCCTGGTTTCATTAAAACCCCCTTTTCAGTATTATAATATTTATAATTTGTATAAATTAATTTATAATTAAGGATTTCATGACTCACACACAAACTCACATATGTGTGGTTGATTTTTCCACCTTTTGACAAGGATTTATATATTTAATAGATTAAAAAAATAAACAATATATTTGTATATTTGTAGGGGATATTCGTGTTCGTATTTTACATGAGGCACGAGGATTGGGATGATGATTTATAACAATAATGAGAAAAATGACAATTCTTTTTTTTTTCTTTTCTTGTCTCCGCTGGAAGGGTTGGGTAGTGTTGAATGATGATAAAGGTTAATGTAAATTGTATATTTATTTGTTGTGATAAAACTGGTTTCTGTATTGTCTTTTTTACATAAGTTTATTAAATAAGCCAGACATTTAATAAAAAGTTGATAATAAAAAAATATTTATAATTTGGTTAATAAAAATAACAACAAGGATTAGAGTTTTAATTTGTTACATTTATTTCAATTTAGAAAGAGAAGAGTTATTCTGATTCACTTTAATAGAGCTAGAGCAGATGCTGCACTCTTCTAAAAGAACCAATTCTGGGGCTAGAAGCTCCCCAGTCAGTGTATCTTCTGTACTCTGCAGGTTTCAGGTAATACTGACGTCCTCTGTAGTTGGGCTCCTCGTAGAACATCCAGTATCCATCATGTACATGGCAGGAGTGGATGTCATTGTAGCGGAATTGCTTGTAAACATGAGGACAATCTTCAGTAAATTCCATCATCTGTCCTTTAAAATCCTCTCTTTCATACACATTTAGTCTGAAGGGTCCACGGTGCTGTATTAAATCAAAATGCAAAAGTTTAAATATACATATATTATACATCCATTGCATGCAGTCTTAGTTGAAAACAACAACACTATCCAATACAGGGTGGGTAACAACCCATTTTACCTGTGGGGTCAAGCGGCAGGATCTGATAGAGTCATTGTAACCCAACCATTGCTGGAAGTCAGGATATTCTCCTCTCCTCAGGAAGTACTGGTGTCCTCTGTAGCTGGGATGTTCATACAGAATCCAGTTTCCATTCTCCACTCGGATGGAGTTACACCGACTGAAGTATGAAGACAAGTCTGAGGAATCAGAGTTGCACTCATAGGAGCGGCCCTGAAAGTTTTTGTCCTCGTAGAAGACAATCTGTGGACAGATACATTTATTTAACATACATGTTAATGTGTTACAAGTAAGCAGTAAACATTCAATAGCCTAGCGGTTCTAAATGAACACAAAACACTGTTTCCATACGCTATCAAATAAATGGAATTTACCTTAACCATTTTGGCAGTAGGTTTAGTGCAGGAGCTGGAGCTGTTGCATGGCCATAGTGGAACAGCCTTTATATACTCTATGTATGTGTGGTTTTGCTGATGCTGCATGCAGCGTGTCAGCCTGATTTTTCTTCTGTTAACTATAGAAATGCATAGCTCTTTTCTCCTGTTTTGTGTGTGTAACTAATCCTCTTTTATGCTTGTTTCTCTTGTATATAAAGTTTGTGCTTTCTTTGCTTCTTTTTGTGTGAATTAGCTGTGTTTCACGTGGGTATTTTTAAATGTATATGTTTTGTTAAATCTAACAGTTTTATTATTGTTGTAAAGAGATATGGAGTTTTTACACTATATCTCACCATATTATTTCTGTGATCAAAGTTTTCTAATCATGGCATTGAAGAGTCTTGAAATTTACCTTTAATTTGTTGTGCTAAAAATATTTTTTGGATTATATCATACCCATTTTATAAAAACTCAAGAATATTCAAAATAGGAGTAAAACATCCTTTCTTTGGCCATGTGTGCAATTTAAAAGAACTAAAAGAACATAGTTCTAACAACTAAGTAAGAAAGAATCTAAGTTGATATTTAAATGAAACACAATGGCCCCAAACGGTTTAAATATAGAATTGATTTAAATGTTTTTTTTTTAATAGTCAATAATAAAGTTTGATGAGTTTTAGTACATCATATTATATTATTATTATTATATTATTATTATTATTATTATATTGTCTTCTAAGTAATTATTACACTGTTACATAGTTAATTATTATGGCACATTTGATGGTTTTAGAGTGGTTATGAATTTATGACAGATAGTTTATAATCATAAGTTGTTTGTGGCCTACTTGTGATATGGTGTAAACAGTCATGATAGACATATCACTTCTATAGCATGAATTCACATTGATTACATATGCATGGTAAATGGTCTATAATCATTGTGGTATTTGGTATGGGTTACAACATTGTAACATACGGCTAATAGTTAAGATATGCTCCTTGTCGAGCTTAGAGCGATTATAAACATGTGAGATCCAATCCTTTACCATGACAGATTAGTTGGTTCTTTGGTACTGCACATGTTACAATTTTTATACTGTGCACTTAAAAGTTGTTCACAACCACTATAGTATGTTAGTTGTAATATTGTAGCTTATTTTTAAGGAGCAAATTTTATTTTCTGTGGGGTTTGAAGTGACTACATACTTGCAGTATTTAGCTTGATACTCTGAGATCTTGGCATTCTTTAATTGTACATTAATATGATACACTTTGGGAGCTGAGTACACAATGTATCACCATTAATATTTTTATTGGTATGATTATTTGGAAACTAGTAATTTCATTGTATGATCTATGATTTTCCAGACCCAGTGGGATTATCACTAATATGGTACCATAAGGTATGTAAGATTATATATCCCTAGGTTTATTATGTCCACAAAATGTATGTATATATATAAAAAGCACAGAAGGTCATGTATCTGCTAAATCTATAATGTTTACAAGCGCTGTATAAGTATATTGATGATGTTTCCTTGTATAATTTCATGTTTGTGGAGTTTTAAGCATTGTAATATTTTAACTTGTATCTAGATTTTGTATGGGGTAAAAACATCCCCTCTCTCTTTTTCCTTTGCTCTCTTTTATATTTTGTGTTTCCTATGCGCTTTTATGTGAATAGTTGCAACAGTGGTGACACTCCCCATCTCATTTAGACATCTTTATACTAATTTTCTTGAAAACATGAAGCTTGCATGTAATTATATGTTGCTGTATGTTGGTGGGAGTGGTAACGACCTTGGAAATGCTAATTTATAGGTGAATTGAGTTGTTGGTTTATACGGCCCCCTTATGATAACTGTGCTGCTTCAAGGTTGCATAGACATTCTAGCATTTGTTTCTTTGAAAACAGGACATCTCTGCATAGTTATAAAGACACGTAGGTCTCTGAACTCTGTACCTCTGAAGAAGTCAATGGACGCAATGCATAGGGTGGTGCTTCAGATTATGTCATCACGTTATATGGAATAGACAGAGTTGCTCTTCAAAGCGGGGTTATCTGTGAAACATCTGCTGCAAAGGAAAAGCTTTTTATGGGCGTATACTAG
>NW_017306721.1:576417-580108 GCF_000935625.1 Nanorana parkeri | reverse complement strand
TTTTTTTTTTTTTTTTTAAATAATGTATTTGCATTATAGTGTGTCTATTTTCTCTTTCCCGGTGAATACCACATTGCATTACGGAGGATATTGGAAGAGGGACAACATTCAATCCACTTTCCTGGGAAGGAAAATAAGCATATATAGACCATAGTTTAATTACTAGATCTAACTACAAGGTGAGAGGCGCATGGCGAAGGATTCCTGTAAATGATTAAGTGGGAGTTTTATGCACTTTGGATCTCACAGATGTTCTATAACACAGACCTTTATGATATATCAGTTGTATAACTCTGTTCTCTTGGTGTTTTATATGTTTGTGATGATCGATTTTCTTTGATATAGTGCATTACTGTTTATTTTTTTATTTTTGTTGTTGTAGCGCTACAGTACGTTTGTTGATATATTTATTTAATTATGTTTACACAATTCTTAGGATGTTGGCAGCTCACATCAGTGATAAATAGTTCATAGCGCAGAAGTCCTTTATATATTTAAAGTATAAGCAAACTGGCTAAAAGTGGTGCATCACTTACCAGTTCCCTTTCTTTCCGATTTTGTGTGGTGGTGTCTGCATTGATCAGTCCAATCCTGACAAATTCTGTGATGAAACACGTTAAGAGGACGGAAATATGCTAGTGTCACTACGCCAACCCTGAAGTTCCAGCGTGACACATGCAGGGATAAACAAGAAATATGCTCATTCATATGTCTATCAGTGCTCTTTGATCACTTTGTAGTGTGAGTTTGTTTATGCTATGATAGATCTACTTTTATTTTACACTAAATGCCCTATTAGGACTCAGACATTGAAGAGGATGTTATAAGGGGAAACGGCCACTGAAGGAAAATTGTCCAGGATAGATTGCTATATATGATATGTGAAGCCATACTGCGATAAGGTGTGGTGGAGGAGGAATAAGAGTGGTGTCTGGTAGACCTGCATGGCATCATTGGTTGCGACGACACTAGCGGACACCCACACATGATCAGTGGTTGCCAGGATGCATTTGGGTGCATGATAACAACCAATGATGTTGGGTGGCTGCCAGTGTCATTGATTGCTAAGATGCTTATGGCCCCACAGCATCATAGGTTGTTATGGTGCACCCACTGGAGTCCTAGCAACTATTATTATTATTATTATTATTATTACATAGTATTTATATAGCGCCAACAGTTTGCGCAGCGCTTTACAATATCGGGAAAAGAAGGGGGAAATGGTACATGAGGAGGTAGCTGTGTGGGGATGAATTATTTGAGAATGTGATGGTTCAGTGGTTAGGTAGAGGTGGGATAGGCTTCCCTGAAGAGATGAGTCTTTAGGGAACGCCTAAATGCAGTCAAGGTCGGAGATAGATGGACAGGTTGGAGTAAAGAGTTCCAGAGGATGGAGGCGAGTATGGGATGAGTGGACAAGGGAGCTTGAAAGCAAGAGGTCTAGAGAAGAGCGGAGTGGACAGTTAGGGTGATATTTTGAGACAAGGTCTGAGATATAATGATAAAGTGTGAGAACTAATGATGCTGTGCAGCTGATCTGTTAGCATCCTAGCAACCACTGACACTGTGCAGGTCACGCAGCATTATTGGTTGCTAGGATACAGACTGGAGCTTTGGCAATTGACCAAATCATTACGATATATACAAAAATCTTATTTTCTTTACTGTCCATTGAGAGACCCAGCATAGTAGTAATTCTTATATATGGCAGATGTAAAAAAAAAAGCAGACTAACTGAAGGTTGGCCAAAAGTCACTGAGTGATCTTACAGATGAGAAATATTAGCACAAGGGTTGGAGAAGCAATCTATGCCCAAACAAGAGCTTGGTGGAGAAGAGTTAACCTAACACATAATGGTCAGTATCAAGAGAATAACACCAAGGATTAGGGATGGTCAAACAACAATTCGACTCGAACCAAATTATCAGGGTGTTTGGCGGGCTATTCACCTGCCGAGCACCACACAAGGCACTGTGCACGCCACAATGCATTCAGATCTGCTTGTATGTTCTAAACATCCTATAAGGGCTGTATTCCATTACATAGCTTGCTGTCATCTGCAAACACAGAAATAGTACTTTCAATCCCCAACTCTATATCATTTATAAATAGATTAAACAGTAAGGGGCCCAACACTGAACCTTGGGGTACCGCACTAACAACCTCAGACCATTTAGAGTATGAATCATTGATCACCACTCTCTGAATACGGTCTTGAAGCCAGTTTTCTACCTAATTACAGATTGAATACTCTATACCTACTGACCTTAACTTATACATTAGCCACATGATGACTTTGCATCTGGCAGGATATATCTGCTCAGATTTTAAAAAATGGCAAACCCAAATTGATTTATAACTAGCCTTAAAAGCAAGGTGCACATCCAAGAGCCCCCAAGAGGCTCTCGAAGATTAGAGTTAGAGCCACACTTCACAGAGGAGCCTTGATGAGGCAGTGCATATTGTTACTGTAATGTGTTTTGTTGCAGGCAGGCTGGTAGGTGTGCTGGGACATTTCTATGCTTTTTATATCTGCTCAAATGTCCATGAGGGGAGACTTAGGGGTCTATTCACTAAGCTGCCGTAGGCAGCCGAGTGACTAACCGGCCCGCAGCAAGTGAGCCGAACGCTCTTCGGCTATTCACTTCAGGCTGGTACGGCTGATTCCAGCCGTAAATCGGCTGAAATCAGCCGTACATCAGGTGGTCTGCATGTTCGGCCGACCTGAAGTGCAGAAGGAGTTTAACTCAGCCGATCCAACATCTGGATCGGCTGAGCCGAACCTCCGGCAGGCTACTCGCTGCTGTTCGGCCTATTCTCATAGATGCCGAACAGCAGTGAGTGAATAGCCGAATGCCGTCGAGCGGCATTTGGCTCGGCTGTTCTGCTCGGTACCTCTGTGGTATCGAGCAGAATAGAAAAGCAGTTTAAAAAGTAGTAAAACATAAAATAGAAAATTATTGGGCGGAGCTAGCAGTGACAGCTAAGTCTGCCCAACTGGTTTCTATTGGCTGGGCAGTTCTGCTGTCGCCAGAAGAAAAAAAATCACCATAGGAATGCATAGCTAGATTCCTATTGGCTATTCCACTTTGCAATAGCCAATAGCAAACTAGCTATTGCACCCGCCCTCTGTTGCTGTCAATCACCAGAGGGGGACCTGATGGAGAACTGCATGTCCCCCTCTGCTGATTGACAGCAGCAGTGGGCGGGTGCAATAGCCAGTTTGCTACTAGCTATTGCAAATTGAAATAGTCAATAGGAAACTAGCTTTGCATTCCTATGGTGATTTTTTTTTTATTCTGACGGCAGCCAACGGCTCTGATGTCAGAAGAAAAAAAAAACAAGCAGGGAAAGGTTTACTCTGCTCAGTCGAGCAGAGTGAACCTTTCTGGGAGAAAGTGTTTCTCTCCTGGGTGGCCGGGAGTCGTATTAGACTCCCAGAGCGTCCGGGAGAGTAATGACAGATGGCGTTCCTGGTTACATGGTAACCAGGAATGCCATCTGTCATTACACACTGAGAGTACGGAGAGGCCACTCTCAGTATGTAATGACAGCGTCCCTGGTTGGCTGGTAACAAGGGACGCTGATCTCTCTGAAAGTGGCCAGAGCCAGCCGTGAGATGACAGCTGGCTCAGCCCAGCTGTCAGAAGCAGGCTGTCGGCCGGCCAATGGCCGGCCATTCGGCAAGCTT
>NW_017306721.1:561629-576320 GCF_000935625.1 Nanorana parkeri | reverse complement strand
TATGGTTTCTTGCACCGGGGCCCTGGGGTATCTAGTTATGCCTCTGCTCCTGCTCAGCCACCTGTCACAGATCGGGAAAGTGGTGTGGGCGGAGGCAGCCAGTGCTGACACAGCAGGCTGAGCTCCGCTTGCTCAGCCTCCTGAGGCAGTGTGTCATGAAGGAGATCGAGTATAAACACTCAGTGATCACTGACAGTTTGTAAATAATTGAGGACAGAGTATGTTTACTGTGTCCTCAATTATGAATCAATCAATGGGAAGTGATCTACATCACTTCCTGTTCATTCATGATTGTGGATATAGTAAACATACTATGTGCTCAAGTTAAGAGTGAACAGGAACACTCAGTAGAGGATTCCTGTTCATTTATATCAGGAGATGCAGAAAAAGAGGACTCTGTTTCCTCAATCTCTTTTTCTATTTTAAAAGGGAAATATCAGGGGTCTGTTTAGACCCCTAATATTTTCCCGAAGCCCCTAAAAGTAAAATAAAAAATAAAAAAATAAATAAAAATGAATAAATAAATACAATTTAAAAGTTTATAAAAAATAAATACAAATATTTACAAAAATGTGAAAAAGTTAAAATAAAAAACATTTTCGGTTTCGGCCCAACATTGTTTTCATTTCGGTTTCTTTTCGGTTTTTAAATTTTCATTTCGGTGCACCTCTAATATAAATTTAAAAAAAATTATATATATATAGATATATAGATATATAGATATATACTGTATATATATATATATATACACATATACATACACACACACACAGCTTACCGTTCCTTAAATGTGGCAGCTGCAGTCATTTTCTTTATAGGTTTTTTTCTGGTGATCCTGCAGGTAACACACTTCCTGTCCTAGGATGGCAAGCTCACTCACTGTACTGTATTTGTCACCCTGTCACACTGAGACATGAAGTGTGTTAGGACTACAGGACACTTTCCTCTCTTTCCTTTCCATAACATAGTGAATGACTAGATGGCTTAAACCCATAAGTTCTCGAAAAGGTAGGTTTGTTTTTTGTAAGTAATTGTTTCTAATTTTAGAGACACTCTAATGGCCACTATTTTACCTATATTTGGAAAAGGCTCAATGTCTTTAGACAACTAAAGCCCTGTAAATGTAACCTTTATTTTAAATAGGATACTTGAAATGTGAAACAGAGCTACCATTTTTTTGTTAGGCAGTAAGTGGAAATGTGCATATAGTATATTTAGATTTAGAAAATGAACATGGTTTTATACAGACACTCTCTATGTACATACTCATATTACTCATACATATATTACAGTATACATACTGTACATACAGTATGTATATTAAAGACAAATATGCCTACATAAAGACATTAATCAGCAGCATATAAACTTAAATACCATATGGTATTCTTGACCTTGGTCCATAGGCCCGTGAAATGCCAATTCAAAATGTACCTTCTTACAGTTGGTGCTTGCATAAGTGCAGACAACTCCCCCACATGCCACTTGACAATTCTTGGACCGGAACCTGAAGTAATGGTTATTGTACTGAGAAAAGTGAGATGGGGAGGTGCCTATGACGCACAACAAGTAAATGTTGGCTATTTTGGAAGATTTGTGGGGCTTTGTTAGTACAACAGAGAGGCAGAGCCTGAAAGTTGTGCTCAAAAATTTACATTTTGATGTTCTGACATTGTAAGCAGTAAACTCCAACATTACATTGTAATTTGGTCATAAATTGAATTTGATATTAAAAGAACTTCTCTGTGTTTGTGGATGGCACCAAATTATGTAGCGGAATATAATCCTTGCTAAAGATCGTGCCTTCAATTTACAAGCTGATTTTGTCATAATGCTCATTTGGGCAACTGCATGGCAATTTAGGATTAATGTGGGGGTGAAAACATGGCTGCAGCATACAAAGTGGGGGGTGGAGGTAAATTGTATAGATTATATACTTAACAACAGCGTACATTGCCAGTTCTAAGCTAGCTTGTATTTAAGTGCAGAAAGAGTAAAACATACCCTACCCATTGCCTAGAGCCAGAGTGAGGCTCTAGCACCGAGAGCTCATGTAACTGCTGATTGTTCGTCTCTCAATCTCTTGTCTCAGCAGAGAGCAGTAAGTGTCAGTTACTGCTCCCCACAGGGAGTCCTCCCTCCCTTCTCTGCCTCTCCAGCACTCACTGGAACTACAGATAGGGAAGGGGTGTACATAGCTTCCTGTAAACTTTGTGCAGAGAGGCAGAGCCAGCTGTCACTTATGCAGCCTGGGTAGATACCGACAATATTGTTGAGATCCCTCTCAACTGTGGCATGGCTGTTTTAGTCACAGCAGTACATTTACTACTTTATACCAAAAGAGAAGTAAAGCCCCCAAAATTTTGGCTTTACTTGTCTTTTTAAAAAGGAATAGGGTTGATATACTAAAGGAGTAGGGACCTTATTTAGAACATAAACTAAAAACTTGAACAGGGTTCAGTCTATGGCTACACAGTTCACAGTGAGGAAGACATTATCGTCTATATTTATAAAATTCATAGAGAAAAATGTGTTCCCAAATCTTAACTTAAACCTCTATTTTTCTTCCAAATGAATAATCTCCTGTAACTCCACCACCAACAAAACATTAATAGGTTACTCATGTTTTGCTCATGGCAGAGTTATGAAAGGTTGTTAATTTATAAGAAAGGAGTAGTTTAAGCGCAGTTGAGAAAATATTTTTATGAATGTTATGAATACGAACTATAATATCTTTCTAATTGTGGTCTGTTTGGAGGTATGGTTATAATATACCATTTTGTGGGCAGCAGAATTTGCAGATGTAAGCACAGCACCTTTCAATTTCAGTTTAAAATTTGATGTTTCTGAAACTAATGTGGTTGTATGGACTCTGGCTTGAATAAAAGGATTAATCTTAGATTCAGAAGATTTGGTGGTCCTATTGCTATTTTATATAGTGATACTCTTCCCAGGAACACAGGTATTTTCAATTATCACTCATTTCGAAAATTCTGTAACTGGAAGAGGTGCAAATAAAGGCAGCTAAATTAATTAAATTAATAAGGGACATAGAGCTCCTCGGATATGGCAAAATATTTTCTTGTATGAATGTATTTACCTAAAGTAAATAAGTTACCGAAAGTACCTAAAAAGTACCTAGAATACTATGAAAAAATGTTCACTTGGAGGCTAAACATACTAAGGAACTCCTTACAACTGGAAAAACTTGCAGACTTCAGTAGACGCTGTAGATATCTTCAACTAAGGGTTGGATGTTTTCATATATTTTTTATATTATAAGGAATAAACAGTAGAATGTTGACCCAGGGAGTTAACATTTTGCTTTTTGGGAACAGAAAATAATTGTTTTCCCCTGGTAAACTAATTGTACCATGAGTAGTTTTGTTTTCCATGGATCAAATAGAGGACAGGGGTTTATAGCATGCCATGTGTAATTCATTATAGTGTCCAGATGTATTTTTCTGTAATTCATATTTAAGAGAGTGAACCAGTATTGATGATGAGTGCAGTGGTCATCATTGGAACACTTTGAATTACATGTTTACTCTTTGTATACATTTTGAAAAACAATGTATGTCTTTCCAGACAAAGGATATTTCTTCATGTTAAATAAAATGAATAAAAAGAAACAAGCCAACTAGGTTTATATTGTTCTAATTGATACAATTTATTGGTTCATCAAAAGACTAGAAGAAATTAAATTTTAATGGAAGTAATGAACACGTTTGAAAGAACCAATTCTGGGATTAGTAGCACCCCAGTCAGTGTATCTTCTGTACTCTTCAGGTTTCAAGTAATACTGACGTCCTCTGTAGTTGGGTTCCTCATAGAACATCCAGTATCCATCTTGTACATGGACAGAATGAATGTCATGATACCGGAATCTGTCATAGACATTTGGACAATCTTCAGTGAATTCCATCATCTGACCTCTGAATTCTTCTCTCTCATAGATCCTGATTCTGAATGAACCTTCATGCTGTTAAAAATAGGAATCAGAATAAAGATGGGGCAAAATTATCCAAAAGTGTGCCCTTTGGCCAAAGGCTCTTCAAATGGTTTTCCACTTTACTTTTTTTTCTGTCCATTAAGTTCTTAATAGGAAAAACAAAGTGCTAATTCATGTGCAAATTGGCAACCTGGCATGTCATTTGCTTTAGATTATTCAGATTTGGAGACCTACCTTCTTATTTTTTTTAATAAGGGCAAGACTTCGGTTGGCATAAATGGTATTGTTTCTGCCAATTGTTGTTCTGTGAAGTCTCAAAGTGAAAGTAATTTTTATAGCTTTAGAAAGGTTCATGCTGCTGTACATTACAAATCATGTAGGTAAAAATATAAATATATTAATATTTTAATATAATAATATCATATTAATATAGTTAATATAAATATATAGTGAATATATTTTTATTTACAGTTTATTGTTCTACCAGCATGCATTCATGCCTACATACACACATGCACACATACCCCTTGCAATACGGTATTTTTGGCACATTTATACTTTTCAAAAAAGTTAGCATGAGCGTGGTTTTTAAAGTGACATGCACATAGTTACCTGGGGGCTCAGACGACAAGATTTAATGGAGTCATTGTAGCCCATCCATTGTTGAAAGTCAGGATATTCTCCCCTGTGAAGAAAGTACTGGTGTCCTCTGTAGCTGGGATGTTCATACAGGATCCAGTTTCCACTTTCCACACGGATGGAGTTGCAGCGTCTGAAGTATGAGGACAGGTCTGGGCATTCAGAGTTACACTCATAGGAGCGACCCTGGAAGTTTTTGTCCTCATAAAAGATGATCTGTGGAATGAAATACAATTGATTTACACTTTTTGTGATTTTTTTTCGTAGCTTGGTGATATATCTGCCTTTGAATCTTTAGCTCTGCACACATACAAAGGTATATGGAACACACAAAACCTTGAGGTGGACAAGAGCACAGTTGTAAAATATGACCAAAGGATCTTACTGTTGGCATAGCAAATGAAAAAAAGAAGCTAGGGGATGACTTTGCCCACCAACTCCCTATAAAATGAAAATATCTCTTTCGAGCAGACTGGTTCTTTAGTAGTTTACCCATAACCATGACTCTGTGACTCATGATGGAATCCTAAATTAAATTGGCAGAAATGCTAAATAAGTGCTGTCAGATTAATTTGCTGCCTTTTAAGGGTATGTTTTAAAGGTACCAAAATTAAACACTGTCTTCAATATATCTACCCAAAGGTGTCTACATTAATAGTTGAAAAGGACAGGTATTTGAATTTACATACAAAGGATGTATTGATTTTTAACATTTAAGTGTTATATGCTAATATTTCAAAAATTGTTTTGTCTTACCTTTCCCATTTTTAATGTATCTTTAGTCACTCAAGCCACAGTCTATGTGCTGATGTTAGAATGGGAGAATCCTTCCTTTATATGCACCCTGTTTTGCATACATTGAAAATAAAGCTGACTTTTTACTCAGTAAGCAGAATGCACAGCTCTTTTTTATCGAGTATTATGTAAAGGTCACATTGTTCCGTCACTGTGTGTGGTTATTGTTGTAGTGTATTTGCTTTCACCTGTATTGTAAAGCTGGACCTAAACAAATACATAGAACAAAAACATTTTACTGTCCAGTCAGCGGTTTCTTTTCTTTTTGAATATGCTGTTTTAACTGTTAATACAAATAAAATAAAAATTGCATAAGCTTTTATCACCATTTTACTCTAATTGTTAAGTGAAATCAATCCATATTTTAGTAGCAAAACTGAAGTTTCTGTTTTCACACTTTTACATCTTTTAAGCTTAATGCTCTTTGTGAACAATAATGAAGTTTTATAAGAAACATTTGACATATTAAATTATAGTTAAAGCCAGCAAAAAAAAAAATGCTGTTATATACAGTTTTACTTATATGCCTAAAAAATGTAGCATCTCAGTTTACAGATACATTACTGGGTTTATAAGTTTTAATGTTCTTTGTAGAATAATTAAACAAAACCCCTACAAAAAAAAAGAAGTATGTAAGAGCTAAGTATGGCAAACTAATCTCATAGAGTAAACTCCTAGTTATCCGGCACCCACGGGGATCATTAGATGCTGAAAAACTATAGTTTCTTCTGCTCAGTGGGTAGGTGCAATAGCCAGCCTGCTATTGTCTATTGTAATTTTAAATAACCAATAGCAGGCTGGCTATTGCTCCTCGTTGTTTACTTTCTGCTGCCGACCGTGAAATCTAGCCGCACAAAGCAACCAGCAATTTTTTTATGTGCATCAAGCCACCAGCAAAAAAATAATTGAGGCCATATTATGTCATCGCTTTCTTTTGCCGTTTGCTTGAGAGTTCCGGTTGCTTGAGAGTGATGGTTGCTTCAATGCTGATAATAGGCAGTTTACTGTATATACTTTTGTCCACTGCAATCACACGTAATATAAGCACCCTAATCTGCACTCCATTCCTATGGATCTGTGAGTACGAGCTTGTACGCTGAAGTCCATAGGAATAAATGAGTGTGCAGGGTGCATGCACAGGTCCGGACTGGAACATTTTGACATGTAGCTTTGCTATTAAGTTTGAGTTTAACAAAAAGGAGACATGTGCACGAACCTGCAAATCAACAAAATTCAGTTGATTCGGCGGTTCGTCCGAGTCCAAAATAACCATGATGCCACGTCATGGGTGACGTTATTCATAGATCGACCGCTACCGTGTTCTGCGCAAGCGCGCCACCATTTTGTAGTATATCTTGGTATACACCAAGATGGTGGCGCCCACATATTCGGTTGCCGCCATCTTGGTATATACCAAGATATACTCCAAAATGGTGGTACGCATGCGCAGATACGAATGACAATGTATTTAATTATCATTTGTTTCGTCTGAAACCAATTTTTTAATTAATTGTTTTCTAACAAAAAGTGAGTAAATGACTGGAAAGGTGGGCTGGAAGCAGGTGGGGAGTTAACAAATAAATGTTACTTCACCAAATATGCAGTTATACATTCAAGCATTTCCTGCATAAGCACATTATGTAGGGCATACACTTTTATATTTGTTTTATTCAGCCTGCAGTCTAAATTAAAGAAATATAACAGTGTGGATGGATGAATCTCCTGCTGTGTTCTAAAAATTCTAAGTGCCAGAGTTCTGGTTTGACTGGTCGCATGATGATTGGGTTTTTTTGGTGATGACGCATCCACAGGGGAAGTCTCCATAACATCCTAGGCTCACAGGGAGTGACTTGATTGACGCTGGACATTCAACCTGGAAGAGGAGTATTGCAGTTAAAGCAGTTTTTGTTCTTTTCCTTTCTTTGTTTCAACAGTTGATAAGGAAACAGTTATTTTTATTAATTGAAACTGGAATTGGGCTTTAGGATTAATAGGAATGATCACATAGCTAAAGCACTGCTGCAGTCAAAACGTTTCATTTTGTTTTGGATAGAGGGGGAAGGGGTTAGAATCTATTTTTATGAGATTTATTGCCATCTGTGTTCTTATTGAAGACATTTACTTTAATACATGAGAGGAAGTTATTGGAATTCTCTTCAGGAGGAACACTGACAAAATTAAAGATGAATTTTTAATAAAGTTTGACACGTTAGTGCAGTGTACTTTCTTCTGCAAAGTAAATTTAGTGATGTTTGTACTATCAAGAGCCATTTTGCCGGAAGTCCTCAAACAGAAGCAAAGAATATCTGTATTCTGTGCTGCCAACCAAACATGAATGCCATCTTTTTCCTCAGTGCTTTAGCAGGGTGTGGCCTGAGATGAGGCAAGTGCTCCCCTGGATAAAGCTGCCTTTCTGGTTTGGGAGAGTTTGGGAGACACCTATGTCCTCAAGTCTAAAAACTAAACCTTTGGTGTGCATCCAACACAAATGTAGTCCATTCAGAGTATGAAACATTAATCACAATGCTCTAAATGTGGTATTTAAGACAGCTGCCTTTCCATTTACAGATTTTCTATGTCTAGTCATCATAACATAAACATTAGCCATCATTGGGGAATGATGTCAAATGCTTTAGCAAAATCTACATGTACTATTTCTAGAGCCACCTATTTGTCTAAATGTTCGGTTACATAATTGAAAAAAATATAGTAGATTTGTTCGACACCTCTGTGTTTCCTAACTGGCTATTGCCCATGATATTATATTTTAGCAGACACTCTTGCATGCACTTTTTTATATAGACTTTGAATATAGCTTCCTAAGAAGTAAATGTTAAACTGGTTTGTAGTTACTGGGTAAAGGCTTTGAATGATTGGAGATAATCTGGCTGTCTAACATAACATACCATCTTCCAGCTTCTCCCACCTTGCATAATGCATGAAACTAAAGCCTGTATCTTCTCTTCCCTCTTATCTCCCATCTTCCCGTGGCTCCCATCTTCTCCCGAGTGTAGAGCACTTTTAGTAGTCTTTCCTCTGGTTCTTTATAATGGCTCCACTCCACATTTTGTCCCTTTAATGTTAAGGGACTCAATTCACCACATAAGCTTGTGAAAGTTGGCTGTTCTTTGTCTCCAGGAAATTAATTTTGCAGCCCTAAACATTTCAGTCCACAATATCCTCATGTGTTTCTTTCATGCACCCCTGTCAAGAAGTGGGGAGTGTTGGATTTCGCAGAGGCCCATTCACCCTTTCTACCTAAATGAATGACCCAGAGGGGGGATATTTGCTTTTGGTGGGATTTCTCCAGGGCGTTGATGTCACTGTAGTGTCTTATTATGCCCAGAATGCCTCCTAGATCTCCTTTCTTGCACACCTTTTCCAAATTGTAGACCAACATAAGAGGGGTACCCTCATTATGTGTGGGGACTCGAACCACATAGTCTATCCAGGTTTGGATAAATATCTTCTCACCACTATGGACAACAAGCCGTCTGCAGCATTCTGCTCCCAAATTATATCTGGAGGGATTGTAATCCCACCTGCAGTGAATATTCCTTCTATTCCTCTCCTCACAACCTCTATTGCAGAATTGACCATGTGTGTATGTCTTACACATCCCTGCACCTTCTCAGTGACACTCAACTATGACCAGTACCTTGGTCTGACCATAAGTAAGACCTGGTTCTCTTTCCTCCATAATCCCTCGAACCACTGACCATACATGGTAATAAATGATTCCCTTCTGTCCAATTAATCCTTTTGTACTGATCTAAGATTGGCACTCACAGAATACATACAATTTAATACCTCCCCTGAACTTTCACCCACCACATTATGGGAAGCCCACAAGCCAGTGATCTGAGGAGTCTGCATGCTGTTATCAATACAAATGGCATAAACACTCATCAATTCATAAAGAGCTTTAAAGTAAAGTGCACATGGAAGGGCTTTACACAATACAAATGCAAAATGTTTCCGAGCACACTTACCAGCTAGTTTGCAAAAACAGTGGGTTAAAAAAAGTGGTTTTAGTTGCACAACTTTTGAAAATATGTGGAAGCCACACTGCCTCATCAAGGCCCCCTGAGAAGGAGGAGGAAAAGGGCGCATGAGCAGCACTATAAGAAAAAGTGACTGCTCTGCTCCTTTGAGGAGGAGGATGAGGAAAAGGGCAAATGAGCAGCATTAGAAGAGAAAGTGGTGCTATATGCCCACGTGGAGAAAGAGGAAAGCAAGTAAAGAAAATAAAAAAGATTGTTTTTAAACCTTGGCTGAGGGATGGTGATATTGGAGGATTTGGTATTTGTGGTATATTAGCACTTTAGATCAGAGTCATATGCATGGTATGGCCTACATTTATTGTATGTAGGGATGAGCTTTGAGTTCGGCTCAACCATGAACTCTAGCTGTTTACAATTCACAAAAAAGCACACTAATGCAATTGTTCACCACTATAGTAGCCATTACCAATTCTGGCATCTGAACTATGACCAGGTGCCTTGGAACGGTCAATTGTTAGACATGTGCACAGCATACACATTTGTTTTCTGACAAAAATGAATGGAAACGGAAAACATTTCCATTTGTTTTATCAAAGAAAACAAGCCTCTGAATCCGAAACTGCACACTGAAAATGCAGAACGAGCAGTGGCCATATCGGCCGCCGACTCGTTCTGCACTTGCGCGCCACCATCTTTGAGTGTATCTTGGTATACACCAAGATATACTCAAAGATGGCGGTGCTCTTGTGCAGGACCGCTCGTTCAGCCTGTGATGTCGCACAGAAAATGCAGAGCGAACGGTGGCCATGTCGGCTGCCGGCACGTTCTGCGTTTGTGCGCTGCCATCTTTGAGTGTATTTTGATATACACCAAGATTGCAGCGCCCGTATGTTCAGGCACCGCCATCTTGGTGTATACCAAGATATACTCAAAGATGGTGGCGCAAAGATTCTGCAAACAAATGTATGTATGCCCGAATATAGTTTTAATATATTCGGGCATATAATAAAATTGTTATTTCAGATTTGGACGAATTGCCGTATCAACTGAACTTAGTTGATTTGCAGATTCGTCCGAATCCGAATGCACATGTCTATCAATCATGTTTTTTTGCCAATGTGACCACTCCGTCATTATAAAGGTTCCCAAGAGAGTGTTCACTGAGTGTTGCAACAGATATGGAGTAGTTAGTAAAAGATCACAGTTGGCAGGGGATATTAGATGTTCCTGCTGGTGCTCAGTGCTCATAGCTGAAAAAAAGTCTCTCTATGTTTACATGCAGTTCCAGGCACACAAACAGTGTGTTGTAAGGCTGCCTAGTAGATTAGGGAAATATTTGACAATTTTAGCATTGACAGTTATAAGCTAGTTCTAATAGCTAATAGCTAATGGACACATTCACAAAGTTTATTTTGAAGTGTTACGGCAGGTTAGGGAGGCATTTTCAAAGTGTCATCAGGGACAGTTACATGTTGGTGGTCTTTTCCGGAAGACACCAATATTTACATAGAGTGTGCATTCTCCTATAACAGATTTTCCGTTTCAGTCACTGTTTGGCTATTTGGCCCTCCCTTTTCTTCTTTTTTGGCAGTAGAATAAAGCAGGCTAGTGTGGTTTCTGTTGCTTAGTGGCTTAGAGTACCCCCTTAAAACTCCTACCAGACTGAAAGGGCCTGGTATGACTTTGGTATTTCTGGAATTTTATTTTAATAATATTAACAAGCTATGTATGTATTATTGATTATTGTCAATGTAGTTCATTTTATTGTCTAGAGTTTTTATCTGCTATAAAAAACCCCTGAAATTTTCACTGAATCTAACTGGTAATTAAGCCCCAATAAATATATATTTTACATAAACTCCTGAAACCAGGGTAGACATGTTTGCTCTGGAAACAAAATGTTTCAAATAGATTTGATTTAAAATTATTCAACAAAGTACAGTACTTGCTTAGGGTTGTGTTTAGCTGATCACACTGAAATGTTTAATGTAATGTTCTTTATGGTTTCTTTTGTGCAAGCATACATCCCATTTATATTCTAAAAGAATAGGTTTATTCAGAACTGAAACAATTGTGCTGTAACTGTATTCTGTAGCCATGGCTGTGGTATGAACGTGCATGTAAGCATAGACTGACAATTGTAACATTCAAATAATCACACACTCAAACAAAACAATGAAAAAGATCTATACATTCTCCTTACTAGACAGAAAAAGTCCTACTCCCAACGTATGCAGCACTATATATATATATGTGCAGTTGATGATCTTACTGCAGTGACTGATTGCATCTCTACTCTTACACTTTACAATGGGAAAGGTAAGGATGCGCTTACAATAGTTTTGCTAGAACAATATTATACATTCTTTTACAAAGTCACAAAATGAAATCACTACTGTCCTTATCATAAAACTATACATACTTACTTATGTAGAATAATATGCATTCCAAACCAGCAGGTGGCATACTATTATTATAGAATGTGATGTCATCAGGATCAAAAACACAGATTTGTATTGCAAGGTATATTTATTAACTAAATTAGTTAGTGCTTACATTCATGGGTGTTTTCCTGCATTAGATGTGTGTATGAAATGCACATCCAGCACAGGTCAGCAAATTGCTATTGACAGATTGGTATTTAACAGAGAAGTACACCACATTTCAGAAGCTGCATTTGATTTACTTTGAGTTACGTTGTATTTCTTTGGGCTCAGCAGGTCTTACTGAGGTGCAATTGAATTGCGGGAAAAGCAGGTCAAATGCATCATTTGTTTGACAAGCACAGCATATTAAATTTGAATGCATGCAGATATGTTGGAATGGAAATGACTGGGTTTGACAAGAATGCCCATCGACATGAACCCTGACTGACTTTTAGCTAAAGACTTCAGCAGCTATTATTTATATGAATAAGATTTAAGATTGATTATGATTAAATATGTCATCGATATATTATAACTGTTTATTTTGATGTAATGTATATATTTACATCTGTTTGATGGCTATCAATAGAAACGCTTTAAAAAAAGCTACAACAAAATTCTTTATTACATCTTTGCAGATCTTCTTCTACGAAGACAGGAACTTTCAAGGTCGCTGCTATGAATGCAGCACAGATTGTGTCGATATGACCACATATTTTAACCGATGCAACTCCATCCGTGTTGACAGTGGAAACTGGATCCTCTATGAACACTCCAATTACAGAGGTTACCAGTACTACCTTTGGAAGGGAGAATATCCTGATTTCCAGAAATGGATGGGATTCAATGATTCCATTAAATCTTGCCGGTTGGCTCCCCTTGTAAGTATAGATAGACAGATAGATACGGTTACTAATAAAAAGGGAAGATGCCACATGTATAGCATGTAAGCTTATATATTTTTAACTTCCATAGTTTAGTATTGGATGGTTATTGTTCCATCATTTTTTCCACTATCTACCTTTGTAGGGACTTAGTATCCCTATCAAACTAAAAGAATAGTAACAAAAAAAGTTTAAAGCTTTACCGTATGTCAGTACACATATCAGTCCTCAATGGAGGTTTTAAAATTTTAAAGCGGACCTTGCACTAAAACACAAGGTCCACTTATATGGCATCCACCCACCCCTGAGGAGGAAACACCAAAGTAAAGCAGTAAAAAAATGAAAACAAAAAAAACAATTTTATTCCCCAGGTTGCAGCCACTTCCCATAGCCAACATCACTGGGCTTCACAGCAAGTTCATGGGAAATTCAGGATCCAAAATCTTGCAAGAAGACATTACAGGACTGTGCAAAGCACATTCTTGTGGGGTATGGAATCCTCTATTTTCCTCATCATAAGACCCAGTAATATCGCCCTTGCCTAGGGGAAGCCAGTAAGTTGTTTTACTTTCAATGCCATTACTATTTTCCTCCTGCGATTTGTAATTGGAGGCTAAGGGGGGGGGGGGGGGCACAAACACACAAAAAAGCAAACTTGTGGTTTAGTGTTCTATAGATAAGTATCCTTTCTCACTGGATCTTTGGCGTTTAATTAAAAATAATTCAGTACTTTTCATGCTCAAACTTTTTTTTAATGATGTCTTTTTGTAGCACCGTGGTCCATTTAAAGTGAAAATCTATGAAAGAGGAGACTTTCAAGGCCACATGATGGAATTCAATGAAGATTGTCCGCATGTCTATGATAGATTCCGGTATCATGATATCAATTCATGCCAGGTCCTTGATGGCCATTGGATGTTATACGAGGAGCCCAACTACAGAGGTCGCCAATACTATTTGAGACCTGGAGAGTACAAGAGGTACTCTGACTGGGGAGCTGCTAATTCCAAAATTGGTTCATTCAGAAGAGTTTATTATCTTATGTAAAATAAATAACTTGAAATATGTTAATGGGACAATTTGGGTTTTAATAAAACAGTCAAAATCAAATCTAAATGTAGTGGATAAAATTATTGGCATTAACCTACAAGGCAGTGATTAAATATGTTATACTGTATGTCCTTTAATTGCCCTAGCCATATCTCTATGATACCTATGATAAACACCATACAGAACCTGAACTATTTACTATTGTATACAATAATATTTGGAATTATATATTCTGAAGTCACATAAATGTTAAATACAGCCAAAACTCATCTTTCATATATGTAAACACTTGGGTAGTAATACAAACTTGACTGAGAGTAAAACTATTCCTCACGCTACTAAAACTCTTTTTGTTGCTCTCTGTGGCCACATTGCAAAATTCTCGACTCAATTACTGACTACCCAGTCAGTCTTATTTAGCATTTTTAATAATTGGTATTTAGAAAGTTCTAAAATTGTATTATTCTTGGGGGGTACGCGGGAACATAGGTTAGTTTCAGACAGTAATCACTCCAAAGGGACCCACCTTTGTAAAGCAAGAAGGAATATTTACATTTTATATAGCATTCTATATACCCTATAAGCACATAAAACATTTGATATACCCAGTGAGGACATATAACAATTTAGATTTTTGCAGAAAATATATTAGCATTCATTTAGGTTCAAGAAAAAGACTGAAAGAAAAAGTCATATTAAGGTTAACCATCTTATTTTGTGCATTTAGTAATATGCTTAAAGATGATAAGAGTCACATTAATCTTATAAAGAAAATTTAATTATTCTAATGTGGACACATTACAAGGTAAAAACTAAGGAGGTACAATAGCAAAGGACTGACCTCACGCTAGCCACATTCTGGAGTGGGAGATAAGGAAAGGAAATAAATGGATACTTTTTCAAATGGTGTGGAAAACAAAGTGGCAAGAAAGTATATGCGC
>NW_017306721.1:544567-561617 GCF_000935625.1 Nanorana parkeri | reverse complement strand
TGAAGACAAAGGGGAAGAAATAGATGTTTTCCACAAGTTATGGATTTATCTGTCAATAGTGTTTTGAATCATTTGGATTATGATTTGACACCTCAACAGAGGTTTTATCTCTGAACTTGAACTTTCCACCTTCATGTCACTTTCATCTATTAATTACACTGTTGCTTGGAGTAGACCAGCCATTCTGACTGAAGCACACTTTGAAATCTTTCTTGACCCATACAGCTGAAATAAGTGCAGCTGTATCCAAAGGTGGCCATAGAGCATACGTCACACACAACCCCCCCTAAATAACAGAACACTACTTTATAAATAGATAATGTTATCAGCATGGTGACAAGAACAATAACTTGTCAATAACCCCATTGATTGTTGTTTTTAGATTCTCAGCTTCAGAAATAGGATTTGACTGTATATACCCTTGGCAAACTGCAAATACAAACTGTATATACCCTTGGCAAACTGCAAATGGAAAGTATTGATATAATTTATGCATGATTGGTGACTACAAGCAATCTGAAATACAGGGCTCTCTCACTGATGAGAACAATGAGAAGGTAAAGGAGGATCTGGAAGAAAGGCATAGCCAGGCCAAGGTCAGCAACAGGTAGACTGCAAAGCAAAAACAAGCAAACAAAAAGATAGGTTTCTGTGTACATAGGTTTCTGTGTACATGCACTTCACAAAAGTGCAATTTCTGACAGTTGAGAAGTATCCTTTTCTAAACAACCCCAAGTACATGACAGCATACAAATGTTATTGAAATCACGGGAGAAATAAAGGCAAAAGGCCTGTTGATTGTTTATTTAGAAACCAGTAAAAATGTAAGAATGAAGAGAAGGAATAGATGTCATCAAGTGGCAGTTGTAGAAACTGCAGCGGAGCCAGTTTTGTTTTGCATAAAATGCAACAGAACCATCATACAATAATATCAGTGGAAGGTGGTTTGTTTTGCTTTAGAACTGCTTTAGAACTACTTTAGAACCCCACGCAAAAATAGCTTTAAGACGGTCGATGTAGCTTAGAAGAAGTAAAAGGAAGTCAACTTCAGGTCAGAAGGAGGTCTCAAACTGATCTCACATGCAAGCTACTTGTACCTGAAAGCATGCTGCATTTGCCTACTAACACAAGCCCTAAGAGGATCAAGTTTTTGGAGAAAAAGGTTCCATTCCAGGACACAACTGCTTCCCCTGGTGAGAAAGAGGTATGTATAGTGCCACTAAACAGTTTTGGCCTTTCCTGTGTTCCTCAGTTATTACACATTTTTTAGTTACACAATCTAATAAATAAGAAAATAAACATTTTAACCTCTTGCCGTCCGCCCATAGTAAAAAAACAGACGGACGGCACTGCTGCATTTGCGGGTTGCCGTCTCCAGACGGCAATTTTTTTCTGCTCGCGCGCGCCCCCTAGCGGGCACGCACGGGCAGAATCTAACCTTTTTTTGCCATAGTTCTCTTCAGGGTCACAGAAGGACATATACTAATGTCCTCCGGTGACCCAAAACTCAGCATATAGCGGGCTATTGTCTGCTAAATGCTGAGAGCGCAGAGCTGCGCCAAAGCTTGGACAGATCCCAACAATACTGTCGAGATACACCCTGCTGGCTGATTGACAGCTGGCTCTGCCTCTAGAGAGCAGCTGTGCCTGCCCCCTCCCCGTCCGTTCCTCTAGTCAGCAATGGAGAGGGGGGAATCCCTGCGGGGAGTGGTGACTGACAGTCACTGCTCTCTGCAGGGAGAGAATTGGGAAGTCAGCGATCAGCGGCTGACAGCTTGAATTATGGGGATGAGTGTTTTTCACTCACCCCATCATTTTTCTTTAATGCATTGATTGAGCATTGTTATCAAGCACTAGTACATCTACCCAGTTAAAGGGTCAATTCGAGACAATTCGTGTAAAATGATGGAACTCAGTCCTTTGGGGAAAAAATAATACATGGTGTAACATAAATGTAGATTGTATTAATTTTCAATTAAACCTGTCATTAAAGGAGAACTATGAGGTGAGTGCCTTTCACTCACCTCATAGTTCTAGCCGACCTGTGACAATGAGACTGTCACAGGTCGGCTCAGTAGATCGGGAGGTGAGCGAACACATGCCGGTGTTCGCTCACTTCTCGATCCTGTCACGGCTCTCTGCCGTGACAGGGGAGGGGATGGATTCCCCCCTCCCCGCTCCGATCCGCCAGTGCTGACTGGCGGAACAGACGGGGCGGGTACAGCTGGCTCTGCCTCTAGATAGGCAGAGCAAGCTGTCACTCACGCAGCTGGGCGGATCTCGACATCGATGTCGGGATCCGCTCCGGCTGGGGTGTCTCAGTATACCGCGAGCTGTAGCTTAGGGTGATGGGAGGACGCTAGTTTGTGTCCTCCTGTTACCCTAAGGAGAACTATGGGGAAAAGCCCTGACCCCATAGTTCTCCTTTAAAGAAACATGAAAACTGCCATTACTGAAATATTTCTGAAAATATTAAATGCTTTTTCTTATCAGAAACAAGTAGGCAGATGTGCAGTCAAGAAAAAGTCAGCATTCCTTATCTGCATACTTGTTTTAACTTAGTGCCTCAAATTATTGAAGCAAAAGTCTCAGCATGATAGCCAATAAACTAGCAATTTCCAGAGAGGTTACAATCATTTGGAAAGTCAAAAAACTCTATATGCTTTGCTGCCATATAAAAATGTCAGCATATATGGGTTGATATGGGTACTAATCATTGGAATTTCTATTAGTAAGTAGCATTAGTCAAGTAGGATACATTGCTTCAATTAACATTGGTCTATACCTCCTTTTTAGGACGATATTCTCGGTAGAGTTTTACTTATTAAACATTGACACATGCGTTTCCTTTAATATTCTTACATTTTGTTCATGATCTGTGACTGTTTACCACAATATAGTAGCAATCACACACATACTAGCTGATTCAATAAGGCAAACAGATGTCACACTAAAACCAAATCAAGGAATGGTGACTTTTTTGACTGACAATGTACTTTCCACTTTGCTCTTTGAGATGGATGTAAAATGCAGGTGCTAGCTAGTACACAAAACAGTACATGTAACTAATACAAAAACAAAAGCTATACACAAAAACACAAGCTATATGTTTTCCTTTCTGTACAGAAAAAAATGGTGTCAGCAGTACTTTTCTTTAAAGTGTCAGCAGTTGCTTATAGAAAGCTTTTCTCTTCCTGTTTAACAGCACGGAACATCATTTGCAATTGGAAATGTAAAACTATTTGCTAACATTTTTCACACAACTAAAATGTTTAAAACATTAGTTTGAGGAACATACAGTAAGAAGACATACAGAACAAAAATAGGTGTGGCTAAATTTTACTGCAGCTTACTGAAGCATGGTACAATATCGTCTAAACCTACATACTGTATACACTATACACAGTCTGCAGTCCTCATACCCACAACATATTCCATAATTACTATGCTGTGAGTAATGCCAACATAATACATAAAAACATAAGAGAGCAGAGATATTTGAGAAAATACACGCAACAGTTCTGAAATGCCCCTGCTCTCTTATGTATGCTGGCAACACGATTAATCCATTTAGAAAACGGTTTCAAAGACACAGAAGCAACATTAAACTTGCAATTGAGCTAAAATGACAGGCCAAAGATATTGACCCAAACAAGCCCATGGCAGTAAATTGTGCTCTAAACAACCACCAGGTGCACAAACTTTGTGCCAAAGTCATCGAACATGTACCAAGACCACATAGAGGAGGCAATAGGTATAATCATTTGTTGCGTAGAGAAGCCTTCTGGTTTCATAAACTCAATACAGTGAGACCCAGAGCGTTAAACACCACATTATCACTATCATGCTTTCTCACAAACTATTCATTTGTATCTACAGGCTGTCACCTGCACATCAATAACATGACTTTACCATATTTGTGCCCCCAGTACCATCCTTTGTACATATGCACCATGACTAATATCGTTATACCGTGATAACATCTATCCAGTCCATGCGTTTTGATCTCGTGTTTACTAAATATCATTTATTTAATTCTATGTTCTTTTGAGGTGTCCAAATCTTATAGGCAGGTGATACCCCTGGATATCTTAGGCACCCCATATCTCACATATAATTATATATACTGTATATTATATATTGTTATTAGCAAACCTGGTATTTACCACCACTTAACACTGTTTTACCAACAACTGCTAGTTTGCATATATAAATGTATTATTATGTTTGCTGTTTATTTTGTGGGGCTTATTGTACTCCCACACTACAATTATACACCAGTGACACTCACTTTTTCTTCTTTTTTTTGATATCCTCAATAAGTACCTACCTATCCATGCATATCTTGGTACTTCTTATTTTAAATCTGTTATTTTTTCTTTATTGCTTGGACATCTTCCTCTTGTTTGAAAGATTTGTGCCCAATTGTTTTATTGTGTTAAAAATGGGGGGGCGTGGCCTGGCGACTCATGTGAGCGGACGTGGCTGAGAGAGCTCCGGCATGAGATCCTGATAATATCCTCAACATCTTCACTAATACAGCCTGATAGACACCTTGTACACACCGGACCCCTCGGGACTCACGGGTACCGCTCGGTCATTCTCTGATTTTTCGGGATGACGAGAACCAACGATGCGGCCCTCACTGGAGGTATGGACCTGCAAGATGGCCGCGGCTCGCGTGCGCCAGCACAGACTCCTCGGAAACAACAGAGGGGCCGTTCCAGGGATGTCGCCTCGAGGCTCGAGCAGTTTGCAAGGGGGACACCGAGAGGACCATGCCGCAAGCTGCGAGTGACAGATGAGGGAGGCAGCACCCAGCTGGCATCTCGCTCTGCTACTGGCACCGATGGCTCAGATCCTGAAGATGGCGCGGTGAGTGACACATGTGCTCCCCCCTCTACCAAGAAAAAAAAGAATAAGCCCCGCAGGTCTTCCACGCAGCCCTTGCTCAAAGATGTTTTCTCGGCCATACAACGCTGCAACTCATCCATATCCTCCCTGACCGACCAAGTACATGGGATGCGGGCGGATATATCGTTCCTACGGCATGACCTCCAAAAGGTCCGAGACAGAACCACAGTCTTGGAGGGTCGGCTTGGTGACCTTGAGGATGCTAATGCCCCCATACAGGCAGACCTCAAATCCGCACTTCAAAGATCCGCAGAGAACTCCCTTAAACTGAGGATATCGAAAATAGATTGAGACGCAACAATATAAGAGCTGTTGGGATCCCTGAGAGGGCGGAAGGCCCCAACCCCACGCTATTTGCTGAAAAATGGCTGATTGAAACCTTTGGCAAAGAGTCCTTCTCCCCAATGTTTATGGTAGAGCGGGCGCACAGGGTTCCAACTAGACCTCTCCCACCTGGGGGTCCGCCACGCCCTATGCTGTTTCGCCTCCTGAATTTTCGGGATAAAGAAGTCATGCTCCCTAAGGCTCGTGAGATGGGAGAAATTTCCATGGAGGGATCCAAAATCATGCTTTTCCCGGATTTTTCCCAAGAGGTCCAGAAAAAGAGGGCTAAATTTCTCGAGGTAAAGCTCGCCAAATTTCTCGAGGTTCTTCGCCAACTCAAGTACCAATACTCCATGCTCTACCCTGCTAAACTTCGGGTCGTCGCGGATGGTGAAACCGTCTTCTTCGATTCCCCTATCTCTGCCTCTACCTGGATGGATAAGATGTCCCGCAAACATGGAGACCCTTAATATGTGGTTATCTGCTTCCGCAACTGGCGGATAATTCCAAGGTCCCATCTCTTTTTTGGAAGATGTTTACCTACTTACCATATCTTGAGTGCCGGAACCTCCGAGGATGGCAGCCCGCACTACTGTAGACTCCAATGTCTCCAGCCCCTTCCACGCAGCCTTTTTTTCTGTTTTTTTTTTGCGTGGAAAACGTCATACTGTTTTTCTTTGGTTTTTGGATCAAGCCGGCTTTTTGTTGCCGTGGTTGGCCCGTGAAATGTTGTTACGCCTTTAATTTTTACAGGTGTGTCTTTGTCTGTTGGTTTTTATTTTTTGTTCTTGTCACGGTCTCACAGAGGCCTCACAGAGATACCTTCGGATTGGCCCTTTCCCCCTGCTGTTCAGCAGGGTTCGGTCCCACGCTGCACAAGTTCCCACTACCAAACATGCCATGACACCTGCGATGTTGGCCCGTAAGTTGTTGGTTCTTTCCTGGAATGTTCGCGGTTTGGGGGACAAGACCAAGAGGACTGCTGTCTACACCTTCCTTCGCTCCCACAGGCCGTCTATAATATGTCTACAAGGGACTCATGCTACCCTCGACTCGCTCCCTCTGCTCAAACTGAGTTCAATCGTTGAGTTCAGTGATACTCTCCACCACTACGAAAGGGCTGATCTCTGAGTTATATGCACTTCTCCTCCCCCGCTTTTTGGTAAGGTATCCGCTCTTGAGCAGGGGGCGATAGGAAGAGGAATTGGGCTCCATCTCGGAAGAGGATTGGGAGACGGCCCTACAGGGTGTTGGGCTCTCATCCTTGTCATCGTCACATAGGTGGACTCAAATATCTATCCTACATAGAACATATAGAACTCCGGAATTTCTGTGTAAAATAGGGATGCGGACCGATGCCAGGTGCCCTAAGTGTGGCATGGCACCAGGCTCCCTTATATACCTCCTGTGGCGCTGCCCCAAACTGGTCAGGTATTGGAGTGGGGTCACTGCAGTCATTAGCTCAGTCTTCGCGGTTCAGGTCTCTTGCTCTCCGTATGCATGCTTGCTTTCTATCCTGGATGCTGACCTGTGGGACGATGTCACTCTGACTGCTGTATCCAGAGCCCTGTTTGCAGCACGTCGGGTGATTGCGCTTCACTGGATCTCATTTAATGGTTCCCACGGTAAGCATGTGGATAAAAGAGCTTGACCGCTTGATAGCATTCGAAAGAGTGATATTCCAACACAGAGATAATATCTCTAAATTCCATAATATATGGACGAAATGGATACACAGATCCGGGCACCTTACCTCAAGTGGCAGTTGAGGTTGGTGAGGGATAGGTGTTATCCTTAGGGTAGGTGCTTTGTATCCTATCTCCCCATGCAGGAGTGGCCTTATACTGAAGGAACTCGGTAGAGTCGTTTTGAGATAGCTTATAGGGTTAACGATCTCTGACATGGTTGTGCAAACGTGTGGGCTGTCTGGATGTAGGAGGGACCACGAACTGGAGGTTGAGAGGCGCATTCTAGGACCTATGCAAGCTTTGTACCCCTACTAGTTGTTAAGATGCTTTTTGGTTCTTTCCCCGGAGTCCTCTGTATTTGTATACCCTTTCCTAGTGTGTTTGTGATTTGATTGCTGACAATAATCTGTGCATCTGTACGTAATCATCTTGTACCGAAAGCAACATGTCACTGTATTGTTCTGTCTCTGCAAAACTTTAATAAAAATTACTTGATTTAAAAAAAAAATGGGGGTGTGATTGTGTGGGTATGACTACAATTGGGAAAGTGATTTTGTAGGTGTGGTTAAAAGTTGGCATGGTCAGTAAGGTGTCTTCAGATTTCATTTTTAAAAATCTAGTCACCTTACATAAGATATTTTCTTTAGAAATGTACATGTAAGAAGCAGAGCACAGATACTGTACTTGTGTACCCTCAGTCTTGCCTGCATGATCACATTAAACTGGCTGGGGGCCCATGGATTTAAAATAGTCTGTGACATAAATTACAATTATTGTACCACTTGGTGAAAGGTCAGTAATGCCTGAAAGCAAAAAATATTTTCACCCTTTTTTGAAGATGAACAGCCCAATAGTGAGAACTGCTGCAATGGAACAATAATGTATACAGGCCAGTAGATACAAACAGTGTCAAACACTTTCTGTCTAGCTGCTTAGTCTTTTCTTCTGTGGTGTGTTAAGTTACAAGCAATAAAAAGTAGTAAGATATTTTAGGTCAAACACAGTATCTTGAAGGATTTTTTGATCTAAGAGTGTGATTTTTTTTTTAAAGTGTTGTATGAAATGTGTACACTATTTCTTTGTACTCCACTTTTGGGAGCCTACAAATAAACTATTTTCATTTCTATATACAGGGGATTAAACAGCTGAGTGGGGTATTGGTAAATAATATACTAGTCTTTGAGAGTTCAGAGCACAGTAGCATAATGTAAGAAAAACAGAGTAATTTTGACAAAATGTTAAATGTAAAATTTTAAAACACAGAGTTGGAACAAACCTGCTAAAATTAGACAGAGAAGGAGGGAGTGGCTGTATTACAATAATTATATGTGCTTTAAATGTTGCCTTTTTCCTATTTTAGAGGCTATGTATAGAAAGCACAATGTTTAGAGCGCACTCCTGTAGGTCAGACACAACTCTGGAGATTAACTACTGGTGGTGTGTGAAACTCCTCATAACAGGGGGAGGGACCCTGTGCACCAATTAAAACAAACAAACAGACTCTTCTTGACAAAAAGCCATGCTGAACATATGTAGTAATATATTTTGAGGCAGTTGACAACTAGCATGACATAAGTACACACTAAGTTCAAGCATTACAATGTAACCACCTGCGGACAGGCCACTGTATTAATACAGCCGGTCCACAGGCACATTGTTTCACGAGGACATACCTGTACATCTTCCTGTGAATGTGTGTGTACATGACTTCTGCAGCCACTGTTTGCGCTGTCATTGGATAGGGGAGAACAGCAGTTTTAGACAGAGAGCTGATCGGACCAGCTCTGTGTCCTGTTATCACTGTGATTGGTTATTGCAGTGATCACATGGCAATGTTTATATTGCCAACCAGTCCCCTTCTTCTTACATCAGAAGCAGGGGAGAGTAAAGTAAGTAATGAATAGATGAGTCATTCATTCATTACTTACTAGTGAACATAAGCTGTAGTAGCAGCAAAAATTTTAAAAAAATTCAAATCATTTTAACCCCTTTAGCCCCTCTCCTCTCATGCTTATGTCAGAACCATTCTATCTATGCTCTGACCTGTATATTACCCTTTCACTCTCTCTTATCCTTCACATCTATACAATAACCCCTTCATCTCCATCCTCCTACTGCATGTGACCTGTACATTAACCCCTTCACCCACTCCTCCCTTTTGCATATGACCTGTACATTTATTGTATCTTGTGTACTATTACCAAACTCCATGTTTTAATCCCCTAAATACCAGCATGTTCCTCATTTCCAAAATATTGTGGCAAAATATCAGAACAGACATTGGAGTGTCTACTTTCAAAAAGGGGGTCATTTCGGGGATTTGTGTACTGTCTTGACATTTTTATTTTCTATTATTTATAAAATTAAAGTAAGACAAACAGGGTTTTTTCAAATTGTTTTTTTTTTTTTACTTTATACAGTAAAAAATAATGATAAAAAGTGGTTATGAAATACCTCTAAAAGACAGCTCTATTTGTCCCAAATAGGATATAAATATAATTTTGTTACAGTTTTGCGTGACGGAGGAATTCTCAGCCAAACTTGCACAGCGCTGAAAAATGGCCTGGTAATGAAGGGGGTGTAATATGCCGCTACTGAAGTGGTTAAATAAACTATGGCTAAAACAAACTCAAGTTTCCAGGGCTGGTAAAAATTATATCTTTAAATGAGCAGTTATTATCCTAGCACAAAAGAGAGAACTGTGAGGGCTGTGACTGTTATGAAGTAGTAACTTTTAGAGTTAAACTTTCTATGGGGGATTTTTTTTCTTTTAAACCTGCCTATCATTTGTTCTTAAAAAACAATATAAACCCTTCATACAGTATAAAATCATCTTTTGTTCAAAGTAATGCAGTGTTTTGCAGGCTTTGTGCTATGGAACAAATAAGAACAATGATCACAAAGAAACAGAAGGGTCCTATACATAAAAGGGATGAAACAGCTCCCCTTTTTGTTTACTGGTGAAAAGTGCAAGCATTATTTTAAACATTCAAAGCACTGAGTATATAAACCTTCCATCCCTGCTTTCCGGAGTTCACACCTCGCTGGAACACAACTAAGCTAGCAGCATGGGAAAGGTATACCATATTTATTTTGCTTTTACAAATGATCTTGACGTCAGGAAAGCAGTTTTTATTTTACCAAAACAGAATTGTCTATAGCGTATCTTCAAATGTTTGCAATAATGAAAGTAATGCACTATTGCCAATATTTTACTTTTAACAGATCACCTTCTACGAGGACAAAAACTTCCAGGGTCGCTCTTATGAGTGTAACTCTGAATGTCCAGACCTGTCCTCATACTTCAGACGCTGCAACTCCATCCGCGTGGAAAGTGGAAACTGGATCCTGTATGAACATCCCAACTACAGGGGACACCAGTACTTCCTTCAAAAAGGAGAATACCCAGATTTCCAGCAATGGATGGGCTATAATGATTCTATTAGATCTTGTCGTCTGAGTCCCCAAGTAAGTATCGAGCATTTACTGTTTTTGTTGAACAAGGCATTTAAATTGTCATGCGATTGTGTAAAATAGTTTTTACAAAGTCAAAAAACATTTTAGTAAAAGGGGATAGATCATATACACATCAAGCCTACTAGCACCTGGTATAATTGTTACACACCAAACACTACTACTTACAGGCAACTCTGTTGTTAAACATCTGTAAAACATCCTTCTTCCAAAAGTTTGTAATTTCAGTATGCATTTTCTTCATATGCTTTGAACTTAATAATGGTACCAACATTAAAGTAAATCCATAGTGGTAGTTGTTAAGCTGTTACCTGCATGCAATGTAAGGCACTGCCAGGTGCCACAGTTTACTACAGCTGTCTTCTAAAGTGTCCCAAGAGTTTTAAATGCTGAGATGTTCTAATGTGCCAATTTTAACTTCTAAGATGAAGTAAACACCTTGTTCCTAGTGAAGTTGTTTATCCATTACTGGACCAATAAGGAGGCATGTGCAGTGGAACTGGAACAATGCACTAATTTGACCTATGAGGTTTACATTTGTATATCAAAACACCACAGTGCAAAGAAGCATAGAAAAAAACCTATGCAGCTTTATTTCACCTGGAATTATCTGCTATTATATGTGAGTGACAGCTTAATAACTTTGCTATCATGACAGGCAAACATTTAGAAAACAATGTATTACTATTGTTATAATTATTACTATTATTATGTTTGTAGAGTAAATATAATTATGAATTATTTGATAAAAGAGTAAGCAGATATTACAAACAGAATAACCAAAGGCAATGTAGGATATTTCTTGCTAAAAAATGTTTGCACTGTCAATTTATTTTGAAATATTTTTGTTTTTAACACAGCATCAGGGTTCATTCAGAATCAGGATTTATGAGAAAGAAGACTTTAGAGGCCAGATGATGGAGTTCACTGAGGACTGTCCAAATGTCTATGAGAGATTCCGTTACCATGACATCCACTCTGTTGATGTACAAGATGGCTACTGGATGTTCTATGAGGAGCCCAACTACAGAGGACGCCAGAATTACCTGAGACCTGGAGAGTACAGGAAATACAATGACTGGGGAGCCAACAACTCAAGAATTGGTTCCTTTAGAAGAGTTCACCACACCTATTAAACTTAAAACTATAGCTTATCAATGACTTTTGCACAATAAAAACTTACTTCATTCTTCTTGTGCCATCTTATCAGCCTATTTGTAATGGTTAAGCGTTTACCTTAGTTAAAATCTACATATATAAAATAGAGGGGTGGGGGTTAAGACAAGGAGGGTCATAGGTGCTATTTTTAAGGCAGAGAGGAGTGTCTGCTCTGTATATCTCCCTTTCCACATAGACCAGAATTAAAATGTCAACACACGGGTGAGGACTCTTACATGTTACTGAAGAATAGATGGAAACCAGTTAAGCAGAAAACAATCCTAATGCGGTAATAAATATAATGGGCATTTCCTCATTTTCCCACAGCTTAGAATTCCAACGGATGACATTTCCTGTCATCTTACATACTAATTTCAATGAAGAGTGTGAGAATTAGCTCCAAACGGTAGTGCGTTAAGGACACTTCCACTCGCTTAAGTTTTCTTTTTAGGGCTTCTTTGCCCACTTTATTAATTCAAAAGTCAAAACAATTCCACACAGGTTTATCCCTCACAGATGTTTTTCCAATTTATAGTACACACAGTACTGGCAACGCAAACACAGATTAGTCTTCTTGGTTTGTACCTCCAGCATCTGGTTGTTTGGACCCTCTGGTTCTCTTGCTTTGTCTGTTTTCTCAGACTAGTCACACAGGCTGGTCCTCACCACACCGGTGTATTGCCACACAGGCTGTATTACACCCGTTTGCCACACAAGCTGGTTCCAGGGTTGAGCCCTTCAGACCCCTGCACAGAGACCTCCCCTGTCTCCCAGGTGGAACCACTCACTTAGGAGCCTGGGATATCTTTTGGAGGCACTAATGTGCCAGCTTCCTTCAGATGGGCTGGTTACCTCTAGGCCCCCAGCATTCTTAAAACTTCCCTGTAGAGTAAGAACCTCAGCACTACATCTGAAACTGGGCCATACAAATCTGCCATCCTGGCTATACCTAGACATCCCCATCTGCCTGCTTCCACGAGAGATAAAAACAGCCTCTTGCACAGTGTACAGTTCACATAAAAATCCATAGCTGGAGAGGGTCACCCACCCATAATACATAATGTTGAGTTACCATTAAATAATATTTTACAGTGTCAGGGAAACAACATTCTCTGTGTGTTGCTCCATAACATTTAGCAGTTTTTAAATTAAACAAGCAAACCTTTATTGCTGCATAATTTTTTGCTGATTCAGTTTTGTTTTCATTTGGTCCACAACATTTTCAATCACATATTGTTTCTTTTCAAATGGTTGTATTGAAGCCATGCTATGCCTCTCAAATTCCTCGTCACACTTGCATACCTATCGCTTGTGGCCATGTATTTTGCAATGGATGCAGATGGAGATTCTTGTGGAACCACTATATACCAACATACAGTAAATTCATACAGTATATCCCCATATGCAACTTGTCAAAATGAAGAAAAAGTACTATAATAAAGCATCAGCCATATCCCTGGAAGTCACAATATAAGATTCATACAAATTTTTTATATCATCATTAAAACATGTTAAAGACCAAAGACCAGCATGACTTGGCAGCACGTGTGCAGTGACTTTCAGGAACCCAACTGGTGGTCCTCCTCATGGAGATCATCAGGCAGAGAGGAGACAATACAGCTCTAGTAATACAATACATCCCATTGTGAGTAGGGATATAAAGTTCAGGAGAGTAAGTCATAATATTATTGTTTTTGAGTTTTAAAATAATGCTCAATGAATGCATACATCTAATAGTGTGAATACTGGGAATTCAGCTGATACTTTATGATATTACCTTTTTGGATTGGCACCTTTCACAAGCTGGGTATCAGGGTATTTGCACTGTAGCAACATAACTGGGTTTGAGGTTCTATGGTTGGTTTATACTGTATAAAGGAGTGGGCATGGGCATTAATGTGGCAGATGAGGTTTAATGTCGATAAATGCAAAGTAATGCACTTTGGAATTAAAAATAAACAAATGGGTTATACAATTATGGGTATGCCGCTGGGGAAGTCAGAAATGGAGAAGGATTTGGGGGTCATTGTAGACCACAAACTGAAAGGTAGTTTGCAGTGCCAGGCTGCTGTAAACAAAGCTAGCAGGGTCTTGTCCTGTATTAAAAAGGGGATGTATTGCAGGGACAAGTCTATAATTTTGCCACTTTATAGATCATTGGTTCGACCTCATCTGGAGTACGCGGTCCAGTTCTGGTCACCAGTACTAAGAAAAGATGTCCTTGAGTTGGAAAAAGTCCAGCGGAGGGCAACCAAACTAATTAGGGGTATGGAGGACCAGAGCTACGAGACAAGGCTACTAAATTTAAACATGTTCACATTGGAGGTGAGGAGATTGAGGGGGGATATGATCTCCATGTACAAAATGTTCAATGGTGGCAGCAACATTAGCGATAAACTGTTTAAAATTAACTCCATTACAAAAACTAGAGGCCACCACCTAAAATTGGTGGAAAAAAAATTCCAGCACAAGGGGCGAAGGGGGTTCTTCACAGTAAGATCAGTTAGGGTCTGGAACTCACTGCCACAGACAGTGATTTCAGCAAAGAATGTGGAATTGTTCAAGAAACTTTTGGACGATTTCTTAAGGGACCGTAATATACAGGGGTACAGGTACTCCTAGAATGAGATCCTAATAGGTTGGACTTGATGGACTAATGTCTTTATTCAACCTCAAATACTATGTATCCTGTTCCTCATCTCTGTCTTATATTAGCCAGCTAATCTATGACACTCAAGTAATTTGTGAAAGAAGTTGTTACATCTAAGTAACTTATGTTATTAGAAGGCTCTATTCTACTTCACAGTGGTCTATTAGACGGCTGTTTTGTTTCTTTGAGCACACTTCATGATACAATCTGTAATTATACTTTTTCATTTTAACTCTGCTATTATAGACACGCTATTCAAATAATCAATTTCCATTGTATGATGTTTGGAAATAAATGCAAAATCTCAAGCTCTGTTGCTGAACCAAATGATGACCTTATTAATGAGGGAGGAGTCTTCTATTTAAACCAGTATGATATTTTTTTTAAAAACGAGCGTATGAGTGTCACATTTCAAAACACCATCCATCCACTGGCCCTAAACATTTTGTATAACTTGGTGTGAACCTAGTTTCTATGTTATTTATTTATGTGTAATTAACAACTTTTTAAGGACTAAAAAAAAATACGAGTGGAGATGAGTGATTTGAAATCAAGTCTGGCAGAATTGTAGGCAGATGAATATACATAAGAATTTCCTAATTTGCAGTATAACACAATCTTCTGAGCCACCTCCCCAGATTAAGAGAACTGGCTTATACGGACATCAATTCTCATCTGTGCTCCTAGATCTTATTTTTTGGTTCATGGTCTCCTAACCTCCTAAGAAGGCTACACTATTTACCTAAGAGACAGAATCAGGATTCTCCACCTCCCAGCAATCACATACATTTATTTCCTTCACTTTCTATTCAGCATTTTCTTTTAATTTAAAACTGAAAAAATTGTAATAAATACAGAAAAACAACGGTGGAATTACTGACATATTATGCTGAAAAACAGGGAAATACTCAGTGGACCACTGGTAGGGCAGATTTTATGAATCACTTCTTTTTTTTGTCTGTTAATATAGACTTATGGGTTTATAAAAATGTAATTAAAAAAAAACCAATGGGATTCAACTGAAAGTGTCAGAAGAGGCAAATGCAGTACAGCCTATGCTGTTACAAACTGATCTGTGACCTTACTGGCAGGTGGAATTCCACTCTGCGTGTGCTTCAGAAACCACAGTAATAGAGCAAAGTGCTCAGTGAGCTAAAAATACATTAAAGTAATAAAATTGGAAGCATTGTTTTGGATAATTATGCTTTGTCCCAATGAAGGGGGGGCAAAAGTAGATAAATCTCAAATCTCATACTGACATGCTGCCAGGTGTTGGTGTGGGAGCTGCACAGGAAGAAGTGGAGAGAGTTTTAACATTATACTATCTTGCAGGAGGAGAGGAAGAAGAAAAAGGAGGAGACAATGCCATAGGTCCAGAAGACTGGGGATGATGCTTCTGCCCAGACTTTTGTTTGTTCCAGCAGCAAAATTGATAATGACAAGAAACCTTGCACACGAAAATGCAGAATGTCATGCCTTTTTTAAAATAATACAGCACAGTAAGGAAAAGGTTCTTTAAATGTGACTTCGACAATGTAATTCATTTCAACTTGAAACATTTTTTTTTTTTTTGGTGCAACACTTGATTTTTTATCCTGTGATAATAGGTCTCAATTTACCAATTGAATAGAAGACACAAAAGATCTAAAAGCTATAGGAAAGTTTATAATCTAAAGTAAAATAAGCTAAAGCCCTCAACGTCATACAAATTGGCCAGTAGGAAAATGGTTCAGAAACCCAGCAGTTCTTTTAGGGCTACCTTTTTATGTATTTCAGAAACAAATGCAATTGCTGTTTAGCTGCTGGTCCCTCCCTGATTTTTGTTAGAGAAGTGGCTGACAAAGAATGTGTGTTCTTATAAGTTTAGTACACCAATAATTAATGTATTGCTTCACCCAAGCTTTCTCTTAAAGTTATTTCACACAGGACACCTTTACATGAATTTTGCACACATACCAATATATAGCAAAATTCATGAATAAGGAATTTAGTCATACAGATGTACAGTAGAACCCCATACATGTACAGTGGGACCCCATACACAGGAGCTATCTCTGGAGTGGCTCATTTATGGGGTTCTACTGCACTGGGAAATCAAAGAGAAAGACAATTAATCCGGAAGTGCCAAAGATCCCTGCAGGCCACTTTTATACAATCCAGGTGAGTAAGTATTGGGAATGGAGGAGGGAAAGTAAATTTAACTGTAATTTCTATAACAGTACACTTATACTTTAACCTGTCTAAATATTTTATTTATTTTATATACTCTATAACAAAATGATCAGCTTTGCAATTTTAGCAATAGAGACCAGTAAAAAACGTAAAAATGGTCTTCAGGTGATCAGAAATAGAAAATTGGTTCCAAATGCAAACAGAACAAATGGGGTCCATGTGAAACCATGCACTTGCGAAAAATAAACTGTACTTAATACTTTATTATAAGTACAAGTTACAACAATTTGCACAGAAAAAATAAACATTAAAGACAACAAACACTACAACACACTTTGGAAAAAAACCAAGCTAAAAGTCAAAGATACCCCAATAACTGGCATTTATTTAATTGCATTGCACACTTTGGCCTGTATTGAAAAAAAAAAGGTATTGCATTTGGACTTAACAAATCAATAACAATCAAATAAAATGGTATCATAAATAAATATGGATGTTATTGGAAATGTCCCTCTAAAATTGTTAACATTATACCAGTCCCTTAATAAATTATATCCTCACAATTATTAATAAAATGGATCTATAAAATAAAAATTAAGAAATATAATTAGAGAACATTAACATAATTTCAAACTAGTTCATAAATAAATATTGTTCGGTGCAAAAATAT
>NW_017306721.1:543318-544424 GCF_000935625.1 Nanorana parkeri | reverse complement strand
TACAAAGCTGTAGTAACACATCATTTATCTAGTCAGCATACTGATGTTAAATTGCTTCCTTTATTATTTAAAATGCCTATGCATGAAGTTGCTATGGAAGAAAAGGCAGAGAAGCAGTCAGTTGTGCCTAATGTGCACTCACAATTTCTAGAACTAAATCACAGGAGGCACACAGACCCTTTGTAAATATTCCCTCTAAAAAATCTCATCTTATTGTGTTCAACTAAAAGTAAAAACAAAATGCATTGTGGGATTAGGGTTGTTTAAATAGTTGGATAATGGCTGCAAATTCTTAGAATGCAACATTCAATAGCAAGCTCTACATTCTGCTTATAGGTAATAACAAGTCACATGAACTTTGGCTTTACCAGGCACTGACATATAACCTATGTATTAAGAGCGCTACTACTGTTGGTATAAGGTTAATGAAGAAACTCACATTTGGGAAGTCCTTGGGGATTCTCCGGGGGTGAAGGGATGGAGTCCTTGGGGAAGTGAGGCACGGTGAAATGCAGTGGTATGGACGGCTGCAAAGATTTGTTTAAGGAGAAGGAGCAGCTATCTCGCAGCGGGGCTCAGCTGGCCAGGCTGAGCCGTAGCGGCCAGAAGTGCTCTGTAGGAGGAATAGTATTTTCAAACAGTTTTGAATAAAAGAAACATGGACAACAATAAAGGTTGAGATCCCACTTGTTTTTAATAAAACTTTTAATGTTTTTAATAAAACTTTCAATGTTTTTAATGTTTACATTTAGTCTCAAACAACAAGCCCCTGTCAATGTATTCGGCAGGCAGTAGAGTTGAATCCTTTAAACCCACCACATCCTGCATGACAGAATGAATGCAGAACTGCAGAAAACAAGCGAAGCGCTGCTCGTTATATTTAGGGGGGCGTTCTCTTATACTCGTCCTGCCCCACCAAATCACTCCACCTATCAGGACAGCGCTACCGAAGCTGGCCCCGCCCAGCTGTCACTTTTTAAAAAATCGTGATTCTCCCGCAATTCCGTCGTTCACCCGAGCTTGACAAAGAGGCTTGCGCCTCGAAACGCGTAGCGATCTACCCCTCACACACCACTGGAAACTTTCTCACACCCCCCCCCCCCCCG
>NW_017306721.1:493288-542976 GCF_000935625.1 Nanorana parkeri | reverse complement strand
CTTTCTCACCTTTTTACTGTTAATATATTGGTAAAATGTTTTGGGGTTCTTTTTACTATCTGCGGCGATATGCTTTTCGCACTCAGTTTTAGCTGCCCGGATTTCTAGTTTGCATTTTTTGTTACATTCTTTGTAGTTAAGGAACGCCAATGCCGTCCCTTCCGTCTTATATTTTATAAATGTCGCTCTCTTGTCCTTGACGTGTTGTTTTACAGTTTTATTAAACCATATTGGTTTAGTCTTTGATCTTTGACTTGAAAGATAGTAGTCTTTCAAGTCAGGATATCCCATACCCCCTACTCGTCTGTGTTTCCAAAGAATTGATAAGGAGCATCTTGGTTTTGCTTGCCAAATAAACTTACTGATAATACTATGCTGGGATTTAAAGTAGCTGTTTGGAATGGGGATCGGCAAAGTTCTATAGAGATAAAGGAGTTGAGGAAGCGCAAGCATTTTAAAGGTGGCCAATCTTGCTGACAAAGACAATGTGTCTCTGCGGAGGTTGTTTAATAGGGTTTGCAAGTGGGCTAGGAAGGGTATATAATTGTGGTCGAATATCATCTGACACTCGGAGAGGAGAGCACACTCTCTATGCCATCACGGCTTGGTCTCCTACACCCGCTGACTAAGAGACGACCGCTGACAGCACGTGTCACACAGTATCCTCCTACAGAGCACTTCTGGCCGCTACGGCTCAGCCTGGCCAGCTGAGCCCCGCCGCGAGATAGCTGCTCCTTCTCCTTAAACGAATCCTTGCAGCCGTCCATACCACTGCATTTCACCGTGCCTCACTTTCCCAAGGACTCCATCCCTTCACCCCCAGAGAATCCCCAAGGACTTCCCAAATGTGAGTTTCTTCATTAACCTTATACCAACAGTAGTAGCGCTCTTAATACATAGGTTGTTTTTGTTCTTGTTATCACAGGGTACCTCTCCCTGTTTGCAAAGAGCTTGCACACTGTAACCTAGCCTAAGTGACCCTTTTCAGCCACCGTGGACTCCCAGGTAGTGCGCTTTCTCCTTTTTTCTTTGCTTTTTTTTCTTTGCTTTCACTGACATATACTGTATATAAAGCCCTCTGCTCTAAGTGAAGACAGCAACATAGATGAGCTGATCAAGGCTACACAATGGGGAAGGTAAGATGCTATCATTAAATATGGCTGAAAAGGTCTGTTAAAATGGCTGAAAAGGTCTGTTATAATATTTATATTTTAATTTTTACTTCATGCGGTTTAAAGGAGTGTATCTATATTTAAATGAGCTATATATTATACCCGAAATAAAAAGCAGAACAAATGAATCTTTAATAATTTCCTCCAACAGATCATCTTTTATGAGGACAGAAACTTCCAGGGTCGCTCTTATGAGTGTAACTCTGAATGTCCTGATATGTCTTCGTACTTCAGATGCTGCAACTCCATCCGTGTGGAAAGTGGTAACTGTATCCTGTACGAATATCCCAACTACAGAGGACACCAGTACTTCCTTCACAGATGAGAATATCCTGATTTCCAGCAATGGTTGGGTTACAATGATTCCATAAGATCTTATCGTCTAAGTCCCCAGGTAAACATTTTCAATTTTCATTGTAAATGTTTCTATTTACATCAATATTTATGGAATTGAATCATTTTCTATTATGAAAGAAGTTTACCATGCCTCTATAAATCTTTATGTTTGTTACTAATTGATAAACCTAAATTAAGCTTTTTTAATGCATGGATTGCTTATTTGTTTATAGCATCAGTGTTCATTTACTATCAGGATCTACGAGAGAGAAGACTTCAGAGGTCAGATGATGGAATTCACTGAAGATTGTCCTCATGTCTATGAGAGATTCCACTACCATGAGATTAATTCTACCCATGTACAAGATGGATACTGGATGTTCTATGGGGAGCCCAACTACAGAGGACGTCAGTATTACCTGAGACCTGGGGAGTACAGGAGACACACTGGGGTTGATTTACTAACCTTATAAACACACCACGAACATGTATACACCTCTGTAGTGTGTTCCCTCCCAGCATGATCTATGGGTGGAATCTAAACACCTTTGTAGTGTGTACACACCCAGCAGGTGTGTTGTGCAAAGCCCTGCCCTGAATTGCAAGGTGATGTTGTGTAAATTAGCTCTACATTGTGTTGCTTGCGTTGATGAATGCAGGAATGTAAATGCATGAGCTAACCATTTTTGTCTAAACTGTGAAGCAGCATTATATATGCATCATGTGCATGATTTTTCCATATATGGCATTAGTGGAAACATGCTTATAGAGACTTTTTGGTTGATAAATACGCTTTGCTGTGTAAAAATCACACGCACCTGGTGCGTGCGTGTGTTTAGGTTAGTAAATCACCCCCACTGACTGGGGAGCCACAAACCCAAGAATTGGCTCTTTCAGACGTCTCCATCATTCCTACTAATAAACTGATTAATACAATAAATGATTTGAAATAATGTTAAATGTCTGTAACATTCTTTATGAACATCAATCTACATTGAATATTCTACTATAAAGTTATTATGCTGTGAAAAGAAAAAAATCACAAGAAGTAATTATAAATCATTTAAGCACACACATCCACAGCCAGAACTAGATTAGGAAGAAAAAAACAACCCCAACTTATAGAATTATTGTACATTTAATATTTGATAAAGTGCCCAAACTTTACCACATATAATAGAATTTTTAGCTCTACTCATATTATATAGAAAAATAAATTCACACCGGCAGGCTTTTAAAGTACCCAACAAGGAACAATATATAAGGTTTAAAAGGCAAGACTTTATTTGTACATCTTACAAATAGTAAAATCATATGAAAATAATAAAAAATGGCTCCCTTAAAAAGTGGAATTGTCTCACTAAATCCTATACCAAATACCTGCTTTTACAAACACGAGTGTGTCCTTATATTTTATATCCACAATATTTTCCAACATGCGTTACATTATAGTGGAGGCATACAGATAGATTATATCTCAGCGCATTTCACAGAAAAATCTGCTTCTTCTGGACCAATGTGAGACATTTCTACATGTGCATAAAACATAAACATCAATACTTGTTACAAAAATAGGTAAATCTGGTACATGATTACAATCATAGAATAAAAGTTAACATAATTCATCTTACTGAAGCATGATATGCAAAACTGTAGTGGAGCCATGCTTGTGTAGACATTTTCATTATTTTCATATGATTTTATTATGTGTAAGATGCACAAATAAAGTCTTGCCTTTTAAACCTTATACATTGTTCCTTGTTGGATACTTTTAAATTCCACTGGTGGACTTTTTTCCTCTCTATTTCGATATACTGAATCCGGTACCCCACATATGAAACCCAACTTATTTAATTCAGCTAACATCTGTACTCATGTTGTTCATGATAAGTGACTGGCTTGTCCCAAGATCTGCTGCATTGTGTATAAGTGGCAACAATTATGCAGTACCTATATACTTACATGTATTGTATAAGACAATTCTGAGGGCAGAGTCCAGCAAAAGTTTTTAAAAATGCACCAGTATTGGAACAATACAGTTGTTCGCAGTTGTTCACTTTACTAGTTGACAACAAATTATACTGTAAATATATTTACACATCATGTCTGCCAGGGCTCCCACCACTCCCACCTATCCCTGCCTTTTCTAAATGTTAGAGATCAGCAACAGTTTGCATGAATCTAAACTAAAATGCTTAAAATGGTAAAGGGGTCCTTTTGAAAAGATGTCAATATGGATGTGCTGGGGCACATTATGCCAGAGTTACTACAAGCACTTTTACTCTGCTTACTATACACAAAATAAGTGTCCTTTGATATCAATGTGTCAGTAAAAGAAACATACAGTATTTCTTAGTTTTTAGTTCCACTGTTCTGGATGTAACCTGAATGTATCCATCTTCTATGGTCACTGGATGTCACAAATACATGCTGGTAGAATGTTAATAGGCTTATTGAAGATGTTTGTTTTGGGAAATTACCCCAGTGCAGCTATCATCAAAAAGGATTATGTATCCACATAGAAATGGGAAACCACCAAGCTTGATAAATTTCCATCCAAAAACACTACCACCCCTTTGTAACATTACCAGTATACTGTATATCCTTGTAAAGGACCTAACCACTGAATCATCACGTTCTCAAACAATTCATCCCCACACAGCTACCTCCTCAACTGTATCACTTGCTCCTCCCTTTTAGATTGTAAGTCCTCACGGGCAGGGCCCTCCTTACCATCTTGTCGTGAATTGTATTGTGATTGTAATGTGTTCCTTATATTGTAAAGCGCTGCGCAAACTGTTGGCGCTATATAAATCCTGTATAATAATAATAAAGAGAAATGGGGCCTTAAAATGTTGTGTTGTGGAAGGAGAGTTAATCAATACACCATATATTTAAAAAAAATATATAACAAAACACTTTTTTAAATAATTATGTTAAAAATCACAGTAAATACATTACTTATACAGTATGTATACAATAGAGTATTCTTAAAAAAACTGTCATCACTGAAATACTGCCCATATGTTTGCGTGTTTCACGGTATTCCGCTTTTTCAAGACTGGGCTTAGTCATATACATATGAAATGGCCCACATTTGTCTCAAACACATAAAAACAAATAATCAACATGTATCAACCTCATATTATGTAATTGATACATGTACATATTGTTATAGACATATATTACATGTACATTGTCAAAAATATAATCAATGCATAATTAATCATTTTGAATGTCAGGACATCTGAACACTAGCGCAAAGTACGTGGAACTTCCCATAGGGTATAATGTTGTCAGCCTGTGGAGGGAGCCAATAAATAGAAACACTGTACATGCATGTCAAGGTATATAAATGTTCCTCCCCCCAAGAAACAAGAGGCAATCATAAAGTCCCATAAAGTTCTAAATTATGCACGTCCATCACTCATACCATGTCGGGCCTGAGTGGGGGCAGTGCTGTAGTCACCCAACAAATGTGCACATCTGACTGCAGTGAAGGGACAGGGAGAAATATGCTTCTGAGGGTCCACAACTCTGGCAACCACTGAACACCAACAAACACAACTATTACAGGTAAATGATTACCCTTTTACACTGGAATAAAGCAGACCCCATAGTTTATCACATAAGCAAGCAATAACAAAGAAAATTAAAGTGTGCAGTGAAGAACAGAAAATGTCATGGCTTAATTTACCTTGACTAGCATTAAAGGCTGTGAGCTTGCTTGTGTGCATTATTTCAAGAATTCTGTGGCAAGAAAGGAGAGGTATAACTATTAAAGAGACACATATTTGGATGTTTAAACTAAACATGGATTTTTAAACTAAATGGGAGGATTTTTTTGATGGCTTTTGAAAGAAAGCTAAACTGAGGCATTATCAAATTAGCTGGACACCCAGACTGTAAAGGACAATTACTCTTCATCAAATTGCTTAATACATGCCTCCATGTACAGAGGAGGAGGAGGCTCAGCTTCAGACCCGGATGTAGTTGGACTGTACACCTTCAGTTTACCATGCAGAACATTTCTCCACTGCAGCATGTCACTCCCTCTTCCTGACTGGAGGACTGTACTAGACAGGAAAGTGTCCCCACTAACTCCCCTGATGGACTACAATCTCACATTCAGTTTACTAATTAGTATTGAGATTGCAGTCCATCATGAAAGCCAGCTTGAAGTGATGGCTACTTTACAACACACACAGGGACCATGGAGAACAAAAGGAGCCACCCTCCAGAAGGAAAGACAGTATCAGCAACAGTTCAGAGATGATATGAGTATCTACAGCTGAGTGATACATAAATAGGATACATTTTTGTTAATAGGTCGGGTACTTGAATGCATTTTTAAGATTTAACTCCTGAGTTTAGTTTCACTTTAAGACTAAGGGCCCCAACTCCGGCCAATGATACACATATCCCACCAGCCAGTCAAGCAGGGGGTAGAACTATTTACATGCACTAGGCATACAAATAGAAATATTTGTTGCCTGGGTTTGGGGCCTGTAACTCCCCTAGTTGTCTAGTTTACTGTTCTCTTAGCATACACTGTGTAACCTATTTAGTATAAATGTACCCTGCAGTATTGTGTTTTTTGTACATATCTACTTATATATCTACTTAAAGGAGAACTATGAGGTGAGTGCTTTTCACTCACTAATACCGTGAGCAGTAGCTCGCGGTATACTGCGGCATCCCAGTATACCGCGAGTTACAGCTCGCGGTATACTGAGCCTAGGGTGACGGGAGGATGCTAGTCTAAGGAGAACTATGGGGAAAAGCCTTAACCCCATAGTTCTCCTTTAACTGCCGGGCAATGTTGCCCAAAACATTTGTTAACCAGCTTAGGTGTGTTAGTGAGTGTCCAAGCTTCTAAGGTGGGTTATCCTCCAGAGGACAGAAGAATCCAATACAACCAGTGGCTCCTTCAGGGGTAGAGCTACACGGTCCAAACACAGAATTTACACACAAGGCAGACAATGCTGCTTAGCTTTGCAATGCAGCAGTATCAGCATTGTCAGCCCATTGAAGAAAGCATGGTAAGTTATTCTAACAAATAAATAACAGAGAACAATGTATGTGCAAGCCCTGCTTTATACAGGTATAAAGAGTTTTTATTTCTGATCATACCTACACTGTAATGGACTGGTGCTGCTGCTGCAGTATTACATGTATAACATGCCTATGCCAGCTAAACATGTACTAAGTTTTAAAATAGAGGCTACAATTAAATGGCCAGAATGTGGAAAACTAACAGAACAGATTACATTCATGTTTTCTGTATAGATTAAATATGTGATGTTGGCTTTTACCCATTTTACTAATGTTATTAATTTATTATATAATGCATTATATCATTTTTTGTATAATCAAGTTTAGTAAAGACTGTCCATAGCATCGACTGTCCATAGCATCCAAAGCTGCCGAAGGCAGCCAAGTAAATAATACAGCTGAAGTAAGCCGAACGCTGTTCAGCTATTCACTTCTGGCTTGTATGGCTGATTTCAGCTGTACATCGGCTAAAATCAGCCGTACATCAGCTGCCTTTGTTCAGCCGAACATGCTCAGCATGTTCGGATGGGGCAAAGTGCAGAAAGAGTTCGATTAAGCCGATCCATCTGGTATGAATTGGGGGGGAACCTCAGGCTTTTTTTTTTTCATCTTCTGCAGACTGTAAAAAAAAAAAAAGTATTTTTTTCCCCCCAATATAATTTTTCTGCAATGAAATTCCTTATTGGATGAATTTCGTTGCAGCAAAATTACATTAGGAAAAAAAATGAGGAATGTTAGGAGGGACCCCCCCTCCCCCCAGTTATAACACACAAAAAAGTGCGTGGGGTTCCCCCGAAAATCCATACCAGACCCTTAAGGTCTGGTAGGAATTTTAAAGGGGAACCCCAGCACCAAAAATGGGGGGAAAAAACGTGGGGTCCCCCCTAACAGTCCTACCAGACCCTTGATCGGAGGACTGGCCCGGCAGGGCAGGAAAGGGGGGGGGCGATCGAGCGGCCCCCCTCCCTGCGCCTTACTAGGCCACGTGCCCTCGGCATTGGGAGGGTGTCCCCATGCCGATGGGGACAAGGGCCTCTTCCCCACAACCCTGACCCGGTGGTTGTGGGGGTCTGCGGGCAAGGGGGCTTATTTGCATGGGGTACCACTTTAAATAAGGGGGCACCCAGATGCTGCCCCCCATGTGAATGAGTAAGGGGTACTTGTACCCCTACTCATTCACTAAAGGGTTAAATCAAATAGTTAGTAAAAAGTCCAGACTTTTGACAAAATCCTTTAATTGAAAAAAAAACAGTCAATTTTTGAGTATTCCTTTAATACAATTTTTTTTTTAAAAATGGCTCCATCGATGTAATCCAGAGTCAATCAGGATGCAGGACCCCCGCCAACCCACCGAAATAAAAAAAGTCCCGCCGCAGGACGCCCGTCCGATCCCGACGAAAACTAGCGGCAAATAAATTACATTTAGTCCGAATGTCAACAGATGGGCGGAGCGAGCCATGACATCACGGCTTGCTCTGCCCATTTGACATTCCCAGCTGTCAAATGCTACATATTGCATGTATACATATCAAATGCTACCATGATTAAAAGTTCAGAGTCAATAGTGTAGTGGATAGCATGCAGGTTTACCATTGGCAAGGTTGCAGGTTCTAATCCAGGGCAGGGTGAGTAATAGATAACATTTTTTTTTCTTTGCTTTTGAATTGGCATTCTCCTAACATTCCTACCAGACCTAAAGGGTCTGGTATGAATTGGGGGGGTACACATTTTTGTTGTTGTTTCAAAACGAAACTAAAAAATTTTTTTTTCTTTGTTTCAAAACGAAACTAAACTAAACAAATTTTTTGCTGGTGCACATGTCTACGGGGGAAAATGTACACGTCTAGCCCATCCATGTGGGACTAAAGAGGTGGCCTATCACTAGGAAAATAACAGATTGCTGTTTTGATTATCATCGTTGCTCAGTATGAACATAGACTGAACAGTTCTTTTTGGACATATCGATGCCTTCTAAGAAAGGAAAGCAAATCAATTTTTTTCTCTCTTCCTTAGACTTTTTGTTATTTTGGACTTATATATTGGAGCAGAGGGATACTGTTATTGTGTCACCTCAGCTAACCACTTTCTGATGCACTTGTTTATTGTTATACCACTTATATGTTCTACACCAGTATAAGATTTGTAGCACTCTTGCATCAATTGGAGTGATAGCACGGATTCGTATTATTGTATCCACATTCGCACACCTATTGGGGTTAGGGCACAGACGGCAAGATTTATATACAATTTGATTCCACATGTGTTTAGTTTTACAATTTAGGGTTTGTTGTACAGAGACATTATCCATTTGACTTCACTCATGTTCACCTGTTGAGGTGATTTTCATTCATTTATTTATTCACATTCAGACTGAGCGCAACATATTAGCAGCACTATAAAGTTACAAACCGTTCCTAAGCCAAAAGTAAAGTGTTTGATTTCCTTGTAGCAATCACAGATTACTGCTATATAATATATTATTTGTAACACAATATACAAAAACTATTTGTTAATAAAATATGATGTATTGATATATTTTTTTATATAATTTTTTTTTAAAGAAAAAAGTATGCTCAAAATGTCTCTTGAAGTAATATTAATGGCAATGCCCACTGTACTGCTGTGTGATCATGGGTGCGGACATGGGGGGCCTTTACATAGGGGTGATAGAATTGGTTGGATACCTTAGATACTTTACATTTGTGTGGCCTGGCCCCCTTTAAAACTGACTACAGCTGAAGAAGCTTTGGAATGTACCTTCACAGCTGAAGGCTGGAAAAGGGTTAATCCTTTCATTTTGAAGGTTCAATTGGGACTTCCTGAGAGGAAGTGACACATTCTCTGCATATTGATGGTTTTCTGAGGTTTTTTCCCCTATGCGCATGCGCTTCAAGCCTCTTTTTGCGCGGATGTGCGTGCAATGCGCGGATGCGCGTGATATGCGTGCAAACGGCCCCTACGCCGGACGTGACGTCATAATTGAAGTTTTGGCATCCGGCTAGGAGAGATATAAGAGGGGATGGGGGTTTTGACACTCTCAGGTGGTTGGAGCTCAGTAGAAGGTAAAGAAAAGAGAACTGGCTACTTTTGTAGTAAGAGACAAACTTATGGATACTTTTTTTGTTTCAGATGCACCTTTGTGAAAAGGCCTTATAGGTCTATCTACCTTTCCTTTTAAGGATGTGTCGTTATCTCAGACTGTAATACCGAAATGCCTCATTGGTTTTACTTGTGTTTGGAGCCCAAGTTATTGGCTATAGAATGTACACCAGTGATGGAAATGGATAATGTCAGGTAACACGATAAACCATATTTATTTGTACCCACTTGGGAAGATTCCCTGATAATCTCTTAAAGAGTGTTCATTGTTCTTTCATAGGTGTGATTTATTCAATACTAAGAAGATTTTCTGAGATGTTCTCACCCAAAAGAAAATCTGGCCTCTTTTGAAAGCTCTCTCACTTTGTAGTTTGCTGCTTTGACTTGGGGGTTTTCTTGCTCTCTGCCCCATTTCTATTGATCCCTCCCCGTCTGCGCCCATTATTGAGTGTTGGTCAGTGGTGGATCCAGCCATCTTTACAGACTTTTGTAAGTTTATTGAATTAAACAAACTGCACTAAGTATTCAAATGCATTTGCATAGGAAAACTATGAACTCTTTGTAAATAAAAAATATGATTTTCTTGTAGAAAGACAGGAGCCTTGTTCCTGAAGAAGATCGCTGTGAAACGCGTTGAAATCTGTTTTCCTCCCACGGGACTACAAATTAAATTAGGAAGCTGATATTCAGCAAATTGCAACAAGTATTGTAATATAGATAAAAATGTGGGAGGATGCGGCTACATCCTGTGGTCTTTTGTAGGCTATTCTGTTTGTCTTTCTTTTTTTTTTAAAAACATGCATTTTAAAAATATATTTATAAATAAAAATTGTTATACTTTATATAAAAACTAAATATGTTTCGTGTGATCTTTGAAGTACCTTAATAGTCCAAATTCCTTTCTTTCCTTTTCTATGATACCTGTCTTGCATGTTATAACATTTTCACTCATTAAAGTCTTCTACACTAGAGAGGCGCACTGTTTTTCCTGTTTCCTGTATGATAGACCTCAGACACCCTGACTATTTCAAGTGCTGCCTAGTTGTGAGAAGCTCTGATGTCTACACACACCTTTGGACGATGAACTTTGGTGCCTGTGACTTTGCTGTTAGAATATCTGATAAGGATTGTCTACAGTAATTATATCTGCTTATACAGGCCAGGCATAGAGATCTCAGCAAGTGATAAATCACTAATACAACAATCGGAGTCAGAATAGCCAAAATCACATAAACTGAAAATCTTGTTTTATTAAGTGTCAACATGAAATGCTGTATAACACTATTTTGTTTTAAAACAGGTGATGCACTCTTTTAAAAGATCCAATTCTGGCATTTAGAGCTCCCCATTCAGAGTATTTCTTGTATTCTCCAGGTCTCAGGTAGTACTGACGTCCTCTGTAGTTGGGTTCTTCATAAAACATCCAATGTCCATCATGTACGTTACAAGAATTAATGTCATGGTAGCGAAATCTGTCATAGACATGGGGGCAGTCCTCTGCAAATTCCATCATCTGGCCTTTGAAGTCTCCCTTCTCATAAATTCTTAGTTTAAATGGACCACGGTGCTTAAAAAAAGAGAAAAGCAAAATAGGTATGAACATAACTTTATTTAATCATTTATATAACATTAGTCAACGTCTATGTATTTAACCTATGCAAACAAAGCAAGGAATTAATGTGTGGATTTGGTGGTGTGCCTTTAGGAATTTGTAGTCCAAAATATCCAAACATAAAAGTACTGTTGTTCTCACAAGAAAATATTAGGAAAGGCTGTGATAATGTACAGCAGCTCTAGCCAGGCTGACTATCAGAGAGAAGGAAATCAGAAATGCTGTGACTAGTTCTGTCACTGCCAGCTTAAGGCCTCACACTAACAACTGGAAAACAGTCAGCATGATCCCACACATAATGACCACATAGGGTTTGTTTACAAGAAAATCCCAACTGTCACTGTGCCTCTTTATCTGTGCACTCCCTGTAATTGTAGAAGAGTAGTATTATTGTTACTATTATTATACAGGATTTATATAGCGCCAACAGTTTGCACAGCACTTTTCAATATAAGGAAGACATTACAATGCAATTCAAGACAAGGTGGTAAGGAGGGCCCTGCCCTTGAGGGCTTACAATCTAAAAGGGAGGGGCAAGTGATACATGAGCTGTGTGGGGATGAATTGTTTGAGAACGTGATGGTTAAGTGGTTAGGCTGAGGTGCGATAGGCTTCCCTGAAGAGATGAGTCTTTAGGGATCACCTAAAGGCAGTCAGAGTGGGAGATAGATGGACAGGTTGGGGTAAAGAGTTCCAGAGGATGGGAGAGACTCTAGAGAAGTCCTGGAGGTGAGCATGGGACGAGGGAGCTGGAAAGCAGGAGGTCTTTGGAAGAGAGGAAGGGACGGTTAGGGTGATATTTTGAGATGAGGTTTGAGATATATCCAGGGGCAGATAGCTTTGTAAGTGGTTGTTAATATTTTTAATTTTATGCTTTGGGCTATTGGAAGCCTATGCAGGGATTGGCAGAGGGGGGTTGCAGATACTGAGCGGTTGGTTAGGTGGATGAGTCTAGCAGCTGCATTCATGATAGACTGCAGGGGGGGTAGCCTATGTATAGGTTGGATAATGACAAACGAGTTGCAATAGTCGGGACGAGATATAACAAGTGAGTGGATGAGTAATTTTGCAGTTTCATTGGTGAGGAAGGGGTGTATTTTGGAGATGTTATGATGGTGGCAGGATTTGGATAGGGATTGGATGTGGGGCGGAAAGGTGAGGTCCGTGTTCAGGATGACACCTAGCACCTTCGCATGGGGGGCGAGATGGATAGTTGTGTTATCAATCTCAAGGGAAAGGTTGGAGGAAGGTGCACGAGCTGGAGGAAATATCATGAGCTCAGTTTTTGAAAGGTTGAGGTTTAAGAAGTGTTGTGACATCCAGACTGATATGTCAGTTAGTGGATTAATGAAAGAAATACAATGTGTAAAAACATATTTTGTATTGTTTTAAAATGTAATAAAACATTGTTGTGTATAAAATAACCAAAACATTTTTTTAAATATTTTTGTTCACTTGCCTGCTTTTAAAAACATCATAGTATTATTTATTAGAATAGTGTACATATATAGCCTTATATGTCCTTTGTGTGTAAACCGTATAGGTATGCATATTTATAGAGTTATTCAAGTTACCTGAAGCATGCTGATGCTGCTAAACTTTTGTCTGAAATGGTCATAATGGCACCAGGACAGATTCAGCACAATACTGGAAGGAAAGTTAAGCAATATACATTTTGGCTGGGCACACACCTTACAACCATCGCAAGACTTTTGGCTTGCGATGGTTGTAAGGTCATTTAAAAAACGTACGATCTGCCTATCTTGGACAGGCAGATCGTACTTGCGATGATCGCAAGCCCACCCCGCTGAGGGGCGGGCTTCCAACGACCGCAATGCTGAAGGGCAGTGTGCGCTTGCGCACACCGGCCCGTGCGGCTTTTATCTTGCGAACATGCCACAAACCAGCCGAACATCGTACGATGTTCAGCTGGTTTTCGAACATGTTCCTAAGGTAAAAGTCATGCAACCTTACAGTAGCAGAGGTCGCACGGCTCCCGCGATTATCGTACGATTATTGTAAGGTGTGTGGGCACCTTAAGTCTTTAAAATATAACACTACACTGTAAATACCTGAGGTGTCAGGCGGCAGGATTTGATGGAGTCATTGAAACCATTCCACTGGTTGAAATCAGGATATTCTCCTCTCCATAGATAATACTGGTGTCCTCTGTAGTTTGGATGTTCATAAAGAATCCAGTTTCCACTCTCTACACGGATTGAGTTGCAGTGGTTAAAGTAAGAGGACATATCAGTACAGTCAGAGCTGCATTCATAGCATCGGCCCTGAAAGTTCCTGTCCTCATAGAAAAATATCTGTAAAAAGATGCGCAACTATTAACTATGCTATACATAAAAATTAAAATGAAATTTAACTTCTAAACTAATAAACAAACATTTTAGTTCTTTAAAAAAATTCAAGTATTGTACATTTATTGCTGTAGAAACTCACAACCCCATTTAAATAACATAAGAAAATGCTGTGAATTTAGCTATATTGGTAAATAAGAAATCATCTTACATTTGTCTAACTACACTCTCTCTCTCTCTTCGTGATTGGGTGCGCAGTCATGCTGGAACAGGAAGGGGCCATCCCCAAACTGTTCCCACAAAGTTGGGAGCAGGAAATTGTCCAAAATGTCTTGGTATGCTGATGCCTTAAGAGTTCCCTTCACTGGAACTAAGGGAGCAAGCCCAACCCCTGAAAAACAACCCCACACCATAATCCCCCCTCCACCAAACTCTACACTTGGCACAATGCAGTCAGGCAAGTACCGTTCTCCTGGCAACCACCAAACCCAGACACATCCATCAGATTGCCAGACAGAGAAGCGTGATTCGTCACTCCAGAGAACACATCTCCACTTTTCTAGAGTCCAGTGGCGGAGTGCTTTACACCACAGCATCCGACGCTTTGCATTGCACTTGGTGATGTAAGTCTTAGATGCAGCTGCTCCGCCATGGAAACCCATCCCATGATGCTCTCTACTCACTGTTGTTGTGCCAATCTGAAAGCAACACAACGTTTGGAGATCTGTAGCTATTGACTCTGTAGCTATCTGTAGCCATTGACTCTGCAGACAGTTGTCGACTTCTGCGCACTTCAGCATGCGCTGACCGCGCTCTGTCATTTTACGTGGCCTACCACTTTGTGGCTGAGTTGCTGTTGTTCCCAGTTGCTTCCACAGGTGACCGTGGAATATTTAGTAGCAAGGAAATTTCACGGATGGACTTATTGCACAGGTGGCAACGTATCACGGTACCAAGCTTGAATTCACTGAGCTCCTGAGAGCAAACTATTCTTTTACAAATGTTTGTAGAAGCAGTCTGCATGCCTAGGTGCTTGATTTTATACACCTGTGGCCATTGAGGCAATTGGAACACCTGAAATATATATATATATATATATGTGTGTGTAGTATATATATCTCTGAGCTCGGTACAGTATATTATGTCCTGAAAAAATACAGGTGCTACAAGGAGTTAGACTGTAAGTTTCATTACAAATTATATTTTATGCAGTTAAAAATGAAACCTAAAAAAAAAAAAAAATGAAACCATCAGCTTTGATATTAGTTTTTTTTCTAGTAAAAACATATATTAATATATTAATTTTCTGTAAAAAAATATATAGTCTATATTATTTTCTCAATCATATATTTTTTTGGCTACCATTATGTTCAGGAGAAATAATGAAATTCCCATTAACTAGCCAATAACAAATGAGCCACTCACCTTTCCCATTTTGATCTAGTACTGGTTGTGTGAAGCTCAATACTTGATGAGGAACAGAGGGGGCCCATTTATATAGTCCTGTAATGCTGATGTATGCATACAGTACATTGAAAGAATTGTGACCTTTCTGTCCACTAAGGAAAATGTATAGCTTTTGTCTGTCCCCTGTATATATTGTTGTTTAGTTATACCAGAAACTACAACTCATTGTTACACATATGGAAAAAGAGCAGTCTAATGATCAGCAGAAACAATTAATATACAACATGGCACACATTTTAAGTAGACATTTTCTTTAGAAGAAAAACCATATAGAAGTATTTCAGCTGATGAACGTAAATGGTAACCCCACTTTAGTTAAACAAAAAGTTGATACAACATTTCAAATTTCTACATGACTTTAAATAATTTAGTACTAAAAACATACATAACTGTAAAATGTACCTGTCTAGGTATGTCTACAGCTGGCTATGATTTTTAGAATTGTTAAAAAAGTAAACATGATTTTCTTGTATAGAGAAATTTTTATATATATATATATATATATATATATATATATAGTTGGTGTGCAAAAAGCAGTTTTTTTCTTGGTTGTTATGATGTGGCTAACAGACAGCCAAAAATGATGTGCAGCCAACAGCGTCATAGCAACCAAAGATGCTTTGTAAATGACAGGATCCTAGCAACCAAGGATGCTGTGCTGCAGACAATGTTTTAGCAACCAGTGCTGAAGGGGGTGGGGGTGAGAGCATGGCCCTGTTACTCCAAAATGTAATTGGTCAAATTTACGTTCAATCCGAAGAAATATCCGCAAAGTGTTGCAAACAAGAACTACTTCTTGTTTGCAATGAAATTGTCACAAGACTTACATGAATTTGGAACTACACTTCCTATAACAACAAATCTGTTGTTGAAAAAGTCTTTGTACAAAACTTGTCGAAATAGGTGGGCACGCACTGAGGTTAGGACACGCCAAGTTGGAAGGATCTTGAGATTGTGTGATTATTCGACTGGCTTGTTCATGATTGAAATATTTTTTGAAAAAGGGATTGTGTCTGGAAATCTTGTAAGTGTTTTTAAACATTTTAATAATAAATATTTTGGCAATATTTTGGCAAATTACACTATATGGGGAATTTATCAAAACTGGAGCAGGCAAAATCTGGAGCAGCTGTGCATGGCAACCAATCAGCTTCTCTCTTTAATTTTTAAAACTTAACTGAACTAACTGAAGAGAGAAGTTGATTGGTTGCCATGGACAACTGCTCAAGATACTGTCTGCTCCAGTTTTGATACATTCCCCCCAAAGTGTGTATTATCCTCTCTGGGGAACAGATATGTTTTGTAAATCGACCTCACCTGAACCGGAAGCTTTCCAGTGAAAGAACATAGAGTGTTGGAGAAAGTTCTTACTGCGAGTGGAGGAACAAACGCTCACCGTGAGTGTGGTGTGCTTCACAGCCACCAGTAGTTTGAGCACTACAGATATAAGATGGACTTATCACTGATTTACATCCTGGCACTTTGAGGATTATTCACTAAGCTGCTGAAGGCAGCCAAGTGAATAACCGAGCCAAAGTGAACAGAGCGGAATGACATTCGGCTATTCACTTCAGCTCAGTACGGCTGATTTCAGCTGTACATCGGCTAAAATCAGCTGTACATTGGCTGCCTTCAGTCAGCCGAACATGCAGAGCATGTTCGGCAGAGCCGAAGTGCAGAAGGAGTTCGACTCAGTCGATCCAACATCTAGATCGGCTGAGCCAAAGCTCCGGCAGTTCTCTTGCTGTCATTAGCCCCTATTCTCATGGGGGTCGAACGGCAGTGAGTGAATAGCCGAATGCCATAAAGCGGCATTCAGCTCGGCTACTCTGCTCACTACCTCCGAGGTAGCGAGCAGAATAGAAAAAATTTAAACAAAATGAGCAAAAAAGTGTTGAAACCCTTTAGGGCTGGTAGTAAAGTTGGGAGGGACCCCATTTTAAAAATGGAAAAAAAGCATGGGGTTCCCCCCAAAAGTCATACCAGACCCTTTAGGTCTGGTAGGAATTTTAGGAGGGACACCAAGTTAAAAATTAAAGAAAAAAGTGTGTGGGGTTCGCCCTCAAAGTCATACCAGGCTCTTAAGATCAGGTAGGAATTTTAAGCAGGGACCCCACCCCCAAAAATGGGGGGGGAAATGTGGGGTCCCCCCTAAGATTCCAAACCAGATCCTTGATCTAAGCACAGGCCTGGCAGTGCAGGAAATGGGGGGTGTTAATAATATCAGGGCCTTCACTAGTTCATATGAGATGTGTGTGCAACTAAATTGCCTGATACTAACCAATATTACATACAACCTGGTTAGAGTCCTCCAGGGGTGCGGACTCATCCATTACCTAAATTTCTGAGATGGTATGGATATAATTGGGTTTTATATAACGTAAAATTGTATACGTACCTATCTGTAATTTTCCTTTCCTGATGCCAGTACATGGCAGCATACAATGGGTATGGCTCCGCCCACAGCTCAATCACAGGACCAGTTATACTATAAATTAAAGTATAATGTAGACATTACAAATGTGCAATATGAATTATTTATGTTTATTATTAGAATTTTTCCAGAAGTATGTATTCATATATCACCAACATTTCAAAGATGGCTACCTCCTAAAAAACTTCCTGAAGAAGCTTCGGCGAAACGCGTTGAAGGCTGGAATAGTGCAGTTACAGATGAATTCATGATAAATATGATTATGTTTTGGAATTATTTAAAGATATTGCCTATGAAATATATGATTGGAATTATGGATTATATTGAGATAATGTATATATTGTACCTACACGAAATCCAGGGAGGTTTTAGTATCAATTTTGTCTATCTTTGCAATTCTCTAGATTAAATGGATGTTTTTTAACTATATATTGATCATGGAATAAAAATTTTTTTTATACTAATGAATACCTACTACATTGTGTTTATGGGTCTAGTTATGTTGCCCTACATTCCCCAATAGACTGCTTAAAAGCCCCATCAAATCTTTTGTTGGTATATATATTGAATATAGGGTTGTGGTGTCTCTCTCCCGATGGATGTTCCGGGAGAAAAATATTTGTTTGTTCGGCTAGCTTTGTTTGTCACAGCCTGGCATTGCAAGCTATTATTCAATTTGTGGTCTACTATGACTCCCAGATCTTTTTCCATTTCTGACTTCCCTAGTGGAGCACCCATTAATATGTATTCCTTTTGCCTATTTTTAGCCCCAAAATGCATTTCTTCACATTTCTCAACATTAAACCTCATCTGCCATATAGTTGCCCACTCCCCTATTTTATCCAGGTCCTCCTGTAATGTTATGCAAATTGGGTTTTGTTCCTACCTGGAGATCCGATGAATTCTAATTCCCCTCCTTATGTTTGCACAACTGCTTGTGTAGTCCGATCCCTGACCGTATTTGTGCAGAACAAAAAGGGAGGTTAACTCGTCACAAGATGGCGGGTTAATAGTGGTCAATTTCAGGATCTGGACAAGTCAGTTGGTTACATGAAAAATTAATTTTATTGAAAAAAGACATGCAAGATAACACATTTGACTGACAATACCACCATAAAAACCTATTAAAAATACAGACACTATTAAATTAAATGTGGATCGATCCTCATTCACCTCTGTCATTCATTCCACCGTGAGGGGTAAGTGGCTGGTGAGCTATCCACGTTGCCACCTATCTCTCCGTGAAATGGCCCATGCGTATATCGATGAACACGGGCTATCTAGGTGAAGCTATATTCCAGGGTATGGGCAATCAAAAGGAAAAACATTCTGGTAATTTCATATTTGTGAATTATAAAGGGGTGTCAAATTAGATTGGAGGAAAGGGTTAAGTGTACACACGGCTAAATACAAGCCAACACTAACCCAAGGAAAAGTTTAACCCCATAGGGAAACACCCATCAAAGGAATCCCTAAAGAAAAAGCAAATTGATAGAGGGAAAGGAACTGTAAACATCTGAGGACATATTTCATTAAACCAGAAAATAGCCTATTAGGATCCACCTTATCCATAAGTATCAGTGTTTAAAGCACAGTATATAATCTGATTCCAAATGTACGAAGCCTAGGCTACCATTTCACATCTAATTTGACACCCCTTTATAATTCACAAATATGAAATTACCAGAATGTTTTTCCTTTTGATTGCCCATACCCTGGAATATAGCTTCACCTAGATAGCCCGTGTTCATCGATATACGCATGGGCCATTTCACGGAGAGATAGGTGGCAACGTGGATAGCTCACCAGCCACTTACCCCTCACGGTGGAATGAATGACAGAGGAATGACAGAGGAATGAGGATCAATCCACATTTAATTTAATAGTGTCTGTATTTTTAATAGGTTTTTATGGTGGTATTGTCAGTCAAATGTGTTATCTTGCATGTCTTTTTTCAATAAAATTAATTTTTCATGTAACCAACTGACTTGTCCGGATCCTGAAATTGACCACTATTAACCCGCCATCTTGTGACGAGTTAACCTCCCTTTTTCTTCCTCCTGTAATGTTATAATGTCTAAGTCCGTGTCTGTTACCCTCCCAATTTTAGTATCATCAGCAAACACAGAAATATGGCTATTAAAACCTTCCCCGATATCAGTAATAAATAGGTTAAACAGTATGGGGCCTAGCACAGAACCCTGGGGCACTCCACTCTCGACCTTAGACCAATCTGAAAAAGAGCCATTTATCAATACTCTCTGGGCTCGTTCCTGTAACCAGTTCTCTATCCATGTACACACCATTTCATCTATGCCCATAGATCTCAACTTGTGTATTGAGTGTTTATGTGGTACCATGTCAAAAGCTTTGGCAGAATCCAGATATACTACATCCACCGGCCTCCCTCCATCCAGATCTCTACTCACCTCTTAGTAGAATGTTAGTAGGTTGGTCTGACAAGAACGGTCCTACCTAAATACATGCTGATTATCATTTATTATACTATTGTCAAATATGAAATCCACTAAATAGTCCTTTATCATCTCATCTAACAGTTTTCATACTATTGATGTTAGACTGACTGGTCTGTAGTTCGTAGGTTGGCATCTATAACAAAACTGGGATGCATCCAAAATATTTTCAGAATATGTTAAAATAAAATAAAAACAATGTGGAGTCTCTTCCTAGCTGGACTTGTTTCACCCATTTGTTAAAATTCCATTTACATTCCATTAGGGTACCGAGAGCTGTCATGGAATGTAAAAAAATGGGCGGAACAAGTCCTGTGATGTCATGACTCGCTCCACCCCTTTGTTGACATTCAGGAGCAGAGCTGTAATTTTGTGTCCAGTGTTTGTTGGGTTCGGTCGTGGCGGCAGGCAGCGGGGATTTTTAATTTTAGCGAGTCAGCAGCCGTCATCCTTCGTGATTAACGTGGATCTACTGGACATGGATTGCTGGACGACGTGATTGACATGTGGATTACATCGATGGACATTTTTTTTGAGCTTTTTTTTCAAAGGATTTTTTTATGGTGTAGTGTGTTTATTTACTATTTTACTGTATTTGGTGAATGGGTAGGGGTAACAACTACCCCTTACTCATTTACAAGGGGGGGCAGCATCTGGGTGCCCCCTTTCAGGGTTGTGGGGAAGAGGCCCTTGTTCTCATCGACATGGCAAAGCGCCCTCCCTATATTAAGGACATGTGGCCTGGTATGATGCAGGAGGGAGGGCACACGCTTGCCCCCCCTTTCCTGCTCTGTCAGGCTGCTGTTCGGTTCAAGGGCTGGTAAAGGATTTTAGGGGGATCCCATGCTTTTTTTTATTTCATTTTGGTGTTGGGGTCCCCCCTAAAATTCCTACCAGACCTAAAGGGTCTTGTTTGACTTGGTAGGAACCGCACACTGTTTTGTTTTTTTTCTGTTTCTGTGGACTGTCGAAACTTAAAAAAAACATTTATTGTCATGTTGCTGCAATGAACTTTCGTTTATAATCATTGTTTAACTCTGAAATTGACGAATAGTTTTTATCCGCCTTCCTCGGAATAACCAAACAAATTGAATTCGAACCTGAATCCCAAAAAACTGAAAATCCGAAAACTAGCCGAAATGATTTTTTTTGCTGGGGTCTACCTGCTCTGATTGCAGCTTGTGGAATCAGCCTCCTTTTGCAAATGTATAGCCTATGCTACACCGCAGTGGCAGGTACCCAGCTGCCATTATTTTGTTCAGAAGAACATATTTTCCCTCAAACAGCATGTGTAATCTAATATGTTTGTGTCTCCATACCACACTGTCAGCAGCAAGGTACACATAACCATGAACACGTAGTCCGGTAAGTATGGGCAGGGACACTACATATCCTTCCCTGTACACTGGGTCAATCTTATAGCAGCTGCATAATTGAGCACAACATTGGAGTTGATGGTACTGCCACGTGTCTTGTCCAATTGTGATAGTAACCTGTACCCCTTCCTCCTCACTGGCCACATCTTCCAACTCTTTGGAACCCGCAGTCCCCTCTAAGCAACGCAGAGCACGCGCATCCCAGGTTAAATGATGCCATGGGGCTAGCAGCAGTCTGCCATCGATAAGTATCTGTGAAATCATGGTATGGGGACATGCTCTATGTAGGTGGAGTTCTTTTTACTATGTTAATGGCCCATCATTCAGGACACATGCAGCATTTTGGCACCTTTTGAAAAGGCAACCAAAATGGTGAGCTACTGTGAGGTAGAGATTAGTGATCCAATCCCTCTTCCTCCTAAAGCACGCACTGTGGTCTGATAGAAGGGGCACTGGAGACACAGAAGCAGGATATAGAACCTAGGGGACTTGTTGCTATTTCAGAGCCAGCAGGAACATTTTCCTACTTCTTCCATCCCTGTGAAGCAAAGGCAGCAGGAAGCTAAAGAGAAACATGAGGAGAAGGTGGGTTATTTACAGGCAGCGATGCATCCGGCTTTTGACAGATAGGTTACACAGCAGGGCTTCCCCACTGCTTGTATAACCTAACTTGGTGAGGCAATAGCTGTCACAGCCTCTACTCTATGTTAGAGGTGTGAGCTCTGTGGATGGCTTGGACCAATGGCAAAGCGCCATTGGTCCAAGCTGTCTAATAAAAAACAAGAAAAAAAAAAACAAGTGAAGACATCGATCTCAATGCCTTACCAGTGACGAGTGACGCAACTGAGCGACAGGGAGGCACCTCCATGTCTCCTCCCTTCCTTCTCCTCACACAGCTTGGTTACCGAGCTGGGGCGGGGCTTCAGTAAGACAGGAGTGGAGCTTCAGTGGGACGAGGCATGGCTTCGGCGGGTTGGGTGTTCCCTTATCCAGCACAGAAGGCACGGCACGTAACTGCATTTAACCACACCCAAACCCCAGGTGTTATGGGACACTGTTGTCTTCAATGACACTGCGGAGATGGGGTCCTCTGCTGTAGGAAAAGGTTTGTGGCCTATTCCAGTGCTCTGGCACTGCAAAGGTGTCACACCGTTTTTCCACAGCTCGACTGCAGCTGCAAAATTTCTAGTGCTGACTGCAGGGTAAATCCTGTGTTATGCCTCAGAGTTGCACCTTTGAGTTTGCAGACCTATCCTGGTGCTGAGAAATTATTTCTATCAAAATAAAACCTGCCTTGTCTGTCCCTTTTATATTGTGGCCCTACCAAGATGCTTATATACTGTCCAGCCACTGTAAAATACTTTTGGCTATTGCCTCTCAGCTACAGTAACACGCTCTAATGTTTTTTTCAGTATAAAACCTTCCTTGTCTCTCTTTCTTAGCTCTCATACTGTTCCATCACTGGTCAATTTCCACCAAACAATATCTTAAGTCTATATTTTGATTATTTTGGGCACAAGTGTGGATTCCAAGATGTGTTGTAGTTTTGAAGTGCTTTTGTGCACTTTGTATTGACATTTTTTTAACTTTTAAGAGAATGCAGTATGGTACTGCAAATAAAAGTTCCCAAACTATACAATGTATTTTCTACACATCCAAAATATGTTATGTCACGATATAGTGTCGCTAATGCTGTACATGAAATCATACTATTCCGTAACACCACACGGGCATCACAAAGGATTATTGTTTTGTCTACCCATATTTGCCGGCATATAAGGCGACTGGGTGTATAAGACGACCCCCTAATTTTCCACTTAAAACATAGGTTTTGGTCTTTACTCATCATATAAGACTACCCCACTTCCGAGGCAACTCCATTTAAAAACATAATGGATGGATGTGCGGTAATACTGTATGTACGGTAGCTTTGGCTACATACAGTATACCGCGCTGAGCCAATCACGGCGAGCAATGTATTCTATTAATGAATACAAAGCCTGCTTGGATTGGCAGAGGTTGGGTACATCGCTCTCCGTGATTAGCTCAGTGCAGTATACTGTATGCAGCCGAAGCTACCGTACATACAGTATTACCGCACATCCAGCGGGCTGACAGATTAGGGATGTTCATTTTGGGCCAGTTGGGCCAGCTTGGCCCAAACGGACTAAAGGTATACATTATATACCCCGCGTATAAGATGTTTTTAAGTATAAAAAGTAGTCTTATACGCCAGCAAATACGGTATGTTACCTTCACAGTCACAATAAAAGGACATTCTCTCTGCTGTGCTGTCCCCCACAGCAGTGCCCAATTCCCCATTCCCTTTTGTTGACAATAGTTTATCGAAAAAAAAATGGTCGTTAACAGCAGGATGTGTCCCCCAAATTCAATGGTATTTGCTGCAAGGTTTGGGTTAACCCAACTTTAAAGCAGATTCACTGAAACCTTGGTGAATCGAACCCAGGCAGATTTACCAATCACTAACTTTAAGAGGTAATTGCATAATGCAATTTAGAGCGTAAAACACATACATCAGGCATTAAAGTTTAGGTTTTATTTTTGAAAATCAAATGTGATGTTATTTTTCATATTTACTGAATATATTGGACTCTTTTGAAGGAGCCAACTCTGGAATTTGAAGCACCCCAGTCAGTATATCTCCTGTATTCTGCAGGTCTCAGGTAATATTGACGTCCTCTGTAGTTGGGTTCTTCATAGAATACCCAATGACCATCAAACACATGGCAGGAGTGGATGTCATGGTATCGGAACTGCTCATAGACATTTTGACAGTCTTCAGTGAACTCCATCATCTGACCTCTGAATTCTTCCTTCTCATAGATCTTCATTCTGAATGGGCCACGGTGCTTTTAAAAAAAAAAGATGTTAGGAGGCATGTTCACAAACTAAAGTAGAGATTCTGTAATTACTTACAGAGTCATAGCTGAATCATGCCACTCAGAAACCAGTCTCTTCCAACACTAGTTTGCAAAAAGTTTATTAAATCTACGTTCAAGAGTCAAGATTGCAGAGCCATGTTAGAACTGGCCATTAAACTCCAGGTAAAGGCATTGATCAATACATTCCCTATCATGGTTTATCAGGTTATATGCTTGCCAGTTACACATTTCTAGGACAACTTGTATAGCACTGTAATGAGTATAGCAGAATTTATATTTGAAGACCTATAGATGCTCACATTGGCAAAATATAAATGTAGGTAATACCTTGTGTTGGTCAAATTAATATATTTTAAGGTGAAAGCTTTGGAAAACACTTTTCTTATTCAGTAGTGCTTTCAAATGTTCGGAAAGTCATTCTTATATACACACACAAGTACAGTAGACATCAAAGAACCCAAATTAAGCTGACAACAAACAAGGGAATTTACATGTAGAGACAAGTTTACAGGTAAGTAGGACACGGAAGATATTTGCAAATGAGTGCAGGCGATAAAGTGAAAGTGTAAAATAAACACATTTGGTCAAGACTCTGCCCTTTTACATGTTATCAGCCTAGGTGCTAAATCGTGAGCTAGAGCTGCACAACAATTTAGGGTTAGGGTTATACAGTAGTGGCACATGTAGCTTTTTTTAATCTATTAGGGCTCTTAAGTAGTGTGTTACATTTCTGCATGAATTTCTAGTCGCATTCTTTCTTCTCTGCATCCTAAAGTTACTCATTAGGACAGTGACCCATAGATCCATGAAAAATGTTATCAGGTCTTCAAATGTGTTATACCATTGGAAAACTGATCCTGCTGTTGTTAATAATAATCAATGGGAATTCACCCAATCTTTATCTAGACCAAGGTCTGTGGTGGAACACTGCATACACAATAGACATCTGCGATTGAATTTGATTCGCTCCGAGTCAAAATTCATACAAATTTTCGGAAATTCTGACATTTGGATCCGAATTTCCGAATCCCAATGCATCCGAATTTCTGTTTCCAAATTTCAGATCCTGTCCGAATTTCATTTAAAAATGAAACTGAATCAGATATGTGACTTTTCTGGCCAATCAGATGTGTTTTTTGGTTTAATGCATTCAAATAGGTCTGAACAAAATTTTCGTTACGGTAACATGGGAGCCATATACAGTATAAACATATGATACTAAAGCTGAGGCTCCCAGACCCAAATGGCATTCAGAATCCGAATTTGCTGGAAGCCTTAGCTTTATATATATATATGGCTCCCAGACTCGAATGGCATTCTGGAGCTCCTAAATGCAATTCGGAAATTTGGAACCCGAATGCCATTCGGGTCTAGGAGATTCAGCTTTAGTATTAATATCTGTATATGGTTTTTCTGTGGTATTAGCAACCAATATTCATAAACTCATCCGAAACTAATGAAAATTCGGATTTCGTCTGAATCCGAAACCAGAGCCGAATTTAATTTTTCGTATCCCAATCCCAAAATAACAAAATATCTGAACTGAACCAAATTTTTCTGCAGCTTGCACATCTAATACACATAAACAGATACATCATATTGAAGGACCTACAGTAAAACATTCCCCTGATACATTGTACTTGCTTAAATTGTCTCAGATTTCCTGTATGCTTTCTTTAAATGTGCATATTAACCAATTGTTATGAATAGTATGAACTTCAAGAACTTAAAATTTATGTGCAGTTACTCACTTGAGGAGTCAGGCGACATGACCTGATAGAATCATTGAACCCCATCCATTGTTGAAAGTCTGGATACTCTCCTCGCCTTAGGTAATATTGGTTTCCCCTGTAGTTGGGATTTTCATAGAGGATCCAGTTTCCATTGTCAACTCTAATGGAGTTACAGCGACCGAAAAAAGAGGTCATATCAGGACAGTCAGAGCTGCATTCATAGGAGCGGCCCTGGAAATTTTTGTCCTCGTAAAATGTAATCTGTAAAAAAAATGTCATACTGTGAACTGTACTTGATAATAGTTTCATGTACCATTAATTAATTAACACATTGTTTGTACCAATAATCACCCACTAGAGCCCAACTGCTTCAATGTGGCATTCCACCATTATGGAATGGACTAAGCAATTCAGTATCATCAGCTGTAGGTAGATAAGTCTACATGGGCACTGATCAGTGGCAGACCTATAGAACAATGGGCCCTGGTGCAAAATACCCCCCCCCCCCCGGGTCTTACAATGCCTGCCCTGCCCACCTATAGCCATTACCATTCTGCATTTCTGTATAGAGGACTACAATTCCCAGCAATATTTTATACAGAAATGCAGAATGGTAACAGATATAGAGAATAACAACTCCCAGCAATACTCTCTAAAGAAATGCAGAATGGTAATGGCTATAGGGGACTACAACTCACAGCAATACTCTCTACAAAAGTGCAGACTGGAAATGGATATAGAGAACTACAACTCCCAGCAATACTCTTTAAAGAAATGCAGATTGGTAACGGATATAGAGAACTACACCTCTCAGCAATACTCTCTAAATAAATGCAAAATGGTAACGGCTATAGGGGACTAAAACTCCCAGCAATACTCTCTGCAGAAACGCAGAATGGTAAAGTCTATAGGGGACTACAACTTCCAACATTACTCTGTACAGAAACGCAGAATGGTAACAGCTATAGGGGGACTACATTTTCCAGCATTACTCTCTACAGAGATGCAGAATGGTAACGGCTATAAGGGACTACAACTTCCAGCAATACTCTCTAGAGAAACGCAGAATAGTAACTGCTATAGGGGACTACAACTCCCAGCATTACTCTTTACAGAAATGCAGAATAATTCCATCAGTTATAGAGGACTACAAAACATGTCAAAGAACTTGGACACATACAGAAGATAAAAGCAGTCATCTCACCTCTCCTCCTCCTCTTCGCAGGCTGGGAGAGGCGGCGGGCTGTGTGATAAGGAAGCTGCCCGCTTCCTCTAGACCTTTTACTTGCTTTTTTCATTACCCCTCAGCCCAGAAATATATACAAAGATCATCTCTTATGAAATAGGAACATTTATGCGTTCGTAGTGCCAAGAAGTTAATCTTTCATGTCTGTCTTTGTTCCAACCCAACCAACCTTAATGGACTCAAAATCTGACTATTTAAGATATTAATCTCTTGACAACTGGATGCAGCACAACATTCAGCTTACCTAATGGCTACAATTTATCAAAACATGGTCAAAATACCTAATTTTGAAACTCTCCAACCAACAATTAAAAGAACTGATAGAATTGTTCAGTCACTCCACCTGGTATCACACGGAGAAATTAAAAGGCACACTAGGAAGATTGGATGTTTAAACTCTCAATAGTGATGCCTTGCTCGCACACCTTTCCTATTCGCATTACAGTTACATTCTTGGAATGGTGGGGGGCAGCACTGAGGCTGGAGTGTCCATACTTTGGACACTCTGACTTCAAGTGAATTTTCACCCCCCTGTGCAGCTGATAGCTTTATAGCAACCAAGTTCATTGTCCACTGCATGGTGTCCTTAGCTGCTATGAAGCTGACGGTTGCACAGCATTCTTGGTTGCTAAGACAGAATGCTTGGTTGCTATAATGCTGTCGGCTGCACAGTTTTATTGGTTGCTATGGTGCTGTGTGGCCAACAACATAGCAACCAAGGATGCTGTGCATCTGACATCACATAGCAACCATTGATGTTGTGCTGCTGGCAGCATCTTAGCAAGTAATATTTCAATGTGCTGCCTTAGGTCAATACAAGCAAAGAAACTTCCCCAAAGTTTACATGAATTTGCTACTACACTACCTATGACAACAATGCCAGAACACTGTTGCAAAGGTTATTATACTGAATTGCACTCCATTATTTCTCACTGCCACTAATTTATTTAGAATACTATACACATACCGCTTATGTACATATTCATTTCTCAACCTCTTTTACACCGATCCTAGAACCTAGATTTATATGTATCACACAAATTAAACTCATTCTAAATATATTTGTACATTGTTATTATTTTAAAAAAAATAACTTATCCTTATTACCTTTCCCATTTTTGTTGATGGTGGTGTAAAATCTTGAGGCTGCCTGGTGCAAAGTTTGTCTGTCCTTATATACACCTTCCATTGCTAATGCTTGAATGCATTGAATGTTAGATGTCAACTGTTTTTGTGTTTAGTAAGGTAAATGTATGGCTCTTTCATTCATTGTGGTTTAGACTGTTCTGTGCTTACAAGGTCATTGTCTCTAATTGCTTACTAAGAATTCCATGTGAAAAAAAAAGAGTATAAAAAGAATGCAACACAAAACCTGAATTTGTCCTTTGTAAAATTATTTTTTTAGGTATATTTGCATATAAATGTCAATAAAATACATTACAGATATGGTAGTTATTAGGAAATTCCGGATAAATACATCATTTTGTGAATTATGCAGTTATTTTAAAGTGACCCTGTTGCCAAGCTAACATGCCAAATGAAGTTGTTACATGTAAAAAATTAAACTGATTTGAAAACACTTCTTTCCTGTCCATATCCATGGCAGCGCTGAAAAAAGGGTTTAGTTCCTACTACCCCTAGAGGACAGGAACAAAAAGTGTTAAATTAAAGATCTATTACCCTTATCATATATAAGCCCCTCCATCTACTAAGTTCCCCTGTCTTTTTTGTTCCTGCCCTCCCTATAACAGAGTGTAATACATTTTTCTTCATTCTTAAGTTTTAATTTTATTTAATTTGTTTTTGCCCCAGGGGAGTTTAGCCTCTCTCCACTGAGAAGTCCTCTAGACTTGGCCCCGAGCAAGGGTGTCCCCTTGGGAATTAAGACATAATTGTATGCCTGAAAAATGCCCATGGTGCTTGATTTTAGGGCTGCAAGAGTTCCTTGTAAGTCAGCCCTCACAACTTTGAGGTAAGCTCCGTGTGGGAATTTTTACTTACCGATTGGAAGAGTTGCGTTCCATCCGTGTATGCTGGTCCCTCGCCGAGATTCTCCTTCTCTATATGTGCCAGCAGCTTAGCGTTGTAAGGGCATGACAGGATGTGTGGAGAAACTACAATCAAATAACAATCAGTGCGTCTGACCTTGCTTGACCCGTAACGTCACCCGGAGTCATATTTTGGTGCCAAAATGTTGTACTATATAAAGTAAAGTATATGGTTAATTACTCTAGAGTTTATGTCCTGAGTGGTTCCTTCTGCAGGATAATGCCTCAGAAAAGCCCTTTGGAGGCAGTTTAAGGGGACCCCCGGCACAATATTTAAAGGAATTTTTCATTTTTATTGTTACCCTTTAAGTCAGGGGTGCCAATTAGGTTGATCGCGATCTACCAGTCGATCTCAAAGTGAACACTGGTAGATCGCAATGTCCTGTCCTCCTGCCGTGGGGCTTCTCCTCTGGATCCCCACTGCTCTAACCCATCTGTATGCAGTGGGGATCCGAGGAGATGTGAAGGAAGCGCATGGCCGGGTGGTGAGGAAAGAGAGCCGCTCGGCCAGGATCTGACAGCCGGAAGCTCTCTTTCTCCTTACCGCTGGGCCATGCTGCTGTGACAGCGGCTACTTCCACCACTCCCCCCGCGGCTGAAGTGCTTCTTTCACTTCTCCTTGGATCCCTGCTGCCACTGCCGGGGAGAGCAGCGGGTATCCAGAGGAGAAGTTGCAGGCTAAGCCCCCCTGTGTGCGTGGCTGAGCGGCTGAGGATCGGTACAGATCAGTGATATGTACCAATCCCCTGTGCAGGACAAACACTGGAGCGATCAGCTTATCACTCCAGTGTTTGTAAATAACTGGGGACACATAGTACTATGTGTCCCCAGTTATGAATGAACAGGAAGTGCTTTACATCACTTCCTGTTCATTCATGACTTTCTCAATGGGGAGTAGCACTCTGTACAGAGGCTCCTCCCCATTCAGAAACTGGATGATAGAAAATATTTTCTGAATGAATGGGAAGCCTCTGTGCTTTTGATTCATTTAGAACAGAGGCTGCAGAAAAAGAGATCGAGGACTTTGTGTCCTCAATTACTTTTTCTATTTTAAAAGGGAGATATCAGGAGGCTTTTATTTTATTTTTTATTTCTTGCCTCAAGCGCAAATGGAGCAAGCTACGGCTATGCTCCCACGGTGCACCGCGGGAGGACAGGACGCTGGTGCCTCTAGAATGTACTGGAATGCAAGCCGGCCAAATACCTGCATTCAGGGGTGGGAGGGGGTGTGGGGTTGTATTGAAGTCAATGGCACCGCAGCCATGCCCCCCACCCACAGTGCGATCGCCCGCACCTGGAACATTAGTGCCTGCATTCCGGTCCAGTGCAATGTGCGAAAATAGTCCGCACTGGACCGGAACGCAGGCATTAATGGGATTGGTCGGTTTCCAGTCTTATACCCTACTCTCAGGGAACGCAAGCAATGATTCTGATGAAGGGGGCTTGCCCCTGAAATGCATCAATCTTTGGTGGACGGTGATGTGACCGGAGGCAGCCGTGGTACATAGTCAGGGCGATACCATGTTGGGTTAACAGACAGTGTGGCCTCTTTTTTGTTGTTAAAGTGTGATGAAAACATCTGCTTGTGAGTACATATATCCCTTGTTTTATTTATTTTAATAAACTATTTTACATACGGAGGTGGCGCTCTGTTCCTTTTAGTTTACTAATGTGCCTGCGTTCGCACTGTGGACGAGGGGCATGGCTGCGGTGCCATTGACTTCAATGCAAAGTTCTACCCACATAGACTTACATTGAGTTTGAGTTTAAATTCAAACTTTTCCCATGTTCGAAGGTTCGAATTTGAACCAAAACACAAGGGTGTTCGACCCATTATTAATCATCGACAGACATCCTGGATCTCATTCAACAGGCATTTGGGTAGGGAGTAAGACAGGCAGGTCTTTCCCATAAAAGGCAGAGAACAGCAAGTTCACATTTGATTCTTCAGTGGAGACAGAGGAAGAGATGTCAATTTCAGAAGGAGAATACTCCTTGTCTTTGGACAGAGATGATTCACCAACTACTCATTCTCTGGAACCCAAGAAAGTGGATACACTTATTACAATGGTACGCAAAACCTTAAGCATGAAGGAACAGATGGAGATACTGTCCCCTTTACGCAAACATTTGCAGGACGAAGAAGAAATAGACTATCCTTCCCAGTGAGCAAGATCCCCAAAAAGCAAATTAAAGATGAATGGGATGAGTCGGAAAGAAGGATAGGATTGAAAGGAGCATTCTCCCATTTCTACCATATTAGTTTCACAGATTCCAGTACTTGGGACACAGCTCCTAAAGTAGATGCGGCAGTGGTCAGATTGGTAAAACACACAACTTTTCCAGTCAATGGCGCAGGTTTCCTCAAAGATGCGATGAATCGTAAAATGGAACACAATTTATTTAAGGCCTATACTGATTTGGGGATTGGCCTTCATCCTGCAGTGGCCCTATCTTCAGTATCTAGAACATCCAAGATATGGGTTCAAGATCTGGAAGAGGATATAAAGAGAGGAGTGAGCAGACACAGACTCCTGGACAAAATACAGAACTTTAAACTGGCAGCAGAATTCTCTACAGAAGCCTCAAGTGATCGGATTCAATCATTAGCCAGAGGTATGGTGTCTTTGGTAGTGGCCCGCAGAGTGCTGTGGCTCAGACCGTGGGATACTGACCCTTCATCGAAAAGCCTGTGTTCCCTTTGCATTCCAAGGGGATATGCTGTTTGGCCTGGAACTGGATTGATATATCAAAAAATCTATTGATAGCAAGAAAGCCATGCTACCACAGGATAGGAAAAACAGGAGAAGCAATAGGGATATAAGACCTTGTCTAAACGACATCACTTTTCATGACTCCAGGTCCTACAAACCAGGGAGGGAGTCTTCTCGCTCGCTGCCATGGAGAGGATGATTTGGCCCTTCCAGGAATGGAAGAGGCAGAAATACAGGATCACTCAAGTCAGAGCATACGTTGTGAAGTTGCCCATCTCAGGGACATGAGAGTTGGTGCAAGATTGCAACTATTCTCAAGTCTCTGGGCAGAATCAATAACAGATGCTTGGGAACTGAAGATAGCCATCAAAGGATACAAGCTGGAATTCTGGTCTTTCCCCCCAAGATGCAGAATTATAGTAACCAAGCTTCCAAAGTATTTATTGAAGAAACAAGCTATTTTGGACTATGTGTGCTCCCTTCCTTCCCAAGGAGCCATTTGTGCAGTACCTGAGAAACAACAATTCCAGAGGTTTTATTCCCATTTATTGCTGACCCCCAAATCACAGGGTGGTTGGAGACCAGTTCTGAACCTTCACCAACTCAACAGATTCATAAGAATCAAGAAGTTCAAGATGGAGTCCCTTCAAACTATATTAAAAGTAGTGCATCAAGGTATGTGGATGGCGTCCATAGATCTAAAGGATACTTCCATGTCCCCATTGCTCAAGATCATCAGAAATCTCTCAGGTTCTGTTTTGGCCACAGGCACTTTCAGTTCAGAGCAATGCCGTTCAGTCTCAGCACCACTGCCAGGACTTTTTCAAAAATACTTATCACCATTATAGTGGAAATACAAAAAACAAGGCGTGACATTTTCCATTATTTGGACGATGTTTTAATTCTGGCGGACTCAAAAGAAGAGGCTATCTTTAGCAGGGAAATTCACATGAGCACCCTGAAGAGATATGGATGGTTGTTGAATATTGAGAAGAGCAACCTAACTCTAACTGAGGAGATGAAATGCAACACAAGTCTAGGGATAGCTCAACTATCCAATGATTGTGCTCACAAAATAAAGCAGAAAGCAAATGCAATCCAGGCAAGTATGCAAGTCACAGTTGAATCCTTCATGAGCCTGCTGGCCTCCATGCCCTCAACCATAGGCCTTTCTCAGTGGGCCCAATGGAATATGAAAATTGCCCAGAATTCCTTTCTCAGGCAGTACAGAACAAGAAACAGTGGATCAGGATATCTCACAAAGTCAAAGGATCCCTGAAATGGTGGTCCCAAGACAGAAACCTGCTCAAAGGGTTCCCATTAGGGAATATTCCATGGATTACCATTACCTTGTATATGCAGGGGTTATGGGCAAAGAAGTGGAGGAACAAATCATCCAATCTGCTGGAACTGAAGGCAGTATTTCAGGCGCTTTTCTTCTTCGAGAACCAAATACAATTCAACTGGGTCAGGATTATGGTAGACAATGCTACAGTGGTGGTATATATAAACCACCAAGGAGGCACAAGGATTCGTAGCAAGGAGTTACTTACCAGGCCTGGAGAATCAAGTAGCAGACTATTTGAGCAGGAATCAAGTAGACCCAAACAAATGTTTTCTTTCTTAATGGATCTTTAACAGGCTAACATCGATATGGGGCAAGCCACTGATGGACCTAATGGCGTCCTACAAAAATTGCCAGGCTAGCAGGTTCCTGCCGAAAAGAATCGACCAGATGGCAGAAGGCCAGGGTATTCTATCATATCCATAGGACTGCACTCTAGCATATGTCTTCCCCCCCTTTACCATGATCATGTCGGTGCTTCAAAGAATACAGAGGGAGAAGGTGACGATTATTGCCATCCTCCCCTATTGCCCGAGAAGGCCATGGTTTTCTCTCCTGATGTCTCTGAGCATTCAGAATCCATTAAGGATCCCAGTAACAGTGGACCTTCTGTCTCAAGGACCAGTCCTACATCCGGATCCTGAGCACCTTCATCTGGAGGCATGGCTGTTGAGAGGGAAAGGTTAAAGAGGTTGGGATTTTCCAAGCTGTCATTGACACACTCTTAAAATCTGAGAAAGGATCCACTTTTATGGGATGTGTGGGATAGGATGTGGAATATTTTTCCACATGGGCCAAGGGACAACCATGTTGACCCTTTTCAACCTTCTGCTAGGGCAATCCTGGAGTTCCTCCAAATGGGTCTGGACAAAAAATTAAGACCCAGCTCCCTCAAAGTACACGTATTGGCTAAATCAGCAGTCCCCGGTATCAGATGGACCCAGAATCAGAACATTTCAAGATTTCTGAAGGCAGTAGGTAAGGTTAATCCTCCTAATAGGCCTCTCTACCCCTCCTGGGATCTTCCTCTCGTTTTGAAAACTCTCTTGGGACCTCCCTTTGAACCATTAGAATCTGTTTTCACACAGCTACTATCTTACAAGACAGTCACCTTTGTGCCCTTTGCATCAGGTAGGAGAGTGTCAGAGCTCCAAGCTTGCGGTTGTGAACAACCTTTTCTCATCTTCCATGAAGATAGAGTAATTCGGAGAACTATCCAGGGATTCTTACTAGGGCTGCGGAAATTAACGATTAATTACCCGATTAATCGTTAACATTTTTGATCGATAAAAATTATTTTGATCAGTAATGAAAACACTCACCTCTTCACCGGCTTCTGGGAGTCCCATCGGAGATTCGGTGACGTCATGGACATCGACGACACCGGACTCCTCCCCCCTTCCCCAAGTGGCTCTGTCGACTAATGAAGGGAAGGGGGAGGAGTCCGGTGACGTCGATGTCCGTGACGTCACCGGACTCCTACCCCTTGGGCTCAAACCGCACCTGAGCCCCTCTGTAATACATTACCGTGAATTGCAACAAAATAACCACCTAATCTACGGGTGCGAATTTGCTTCACAAGGGTTGTATTTTCAATACAAACATGGGGACATAACCTCAAAGAAGTAGATGAAAAGGTAAAACTTGAACAGCATAATAGCTTAGTAGCTGGCACCGGGAGAGATCACCGACGGAGCCACTTGGGCCGGTGATCTGTCGACACTGAGAACTTATCGAGTTCTGTGACCGCCTGACTTCCGGTTTCGTTACAACTAAGAGGTTTGCCCAAGAAACTTGTTCTGCACGAGCGCCAGCCAAGGCATTGGCCTATACACATACCATACAGCACAGCAATGAAATAATAAAATGAACTAGGATCACACTAATCCAGCACATTATTATTCTGAGTTGTCCCACTCAAGCGGCGGCCATATTGAGTGGGGCACGTGAGATTAATAACATGCTGGATTAGTGTGATCCTAGTTAATTTTATTACTTCATTGCTGTGCTGTATGCAGTTGGATCTGTATGTGCGTTATAATTAATAAAAATGAGTCGATTAAAAAAAATTTCGATTATCGAACACAATTTTTTTTTTATCAGTACCAGCCCTAATTCTTACTGAAAGTTCAGGCCAGCTTTCATATAAATCAGGATATCGTTTTGCCCGCTCTCAACTCACAGGGAAAGGACAGAATTTTAGACCTAGTCAGATGTCTGAAAATCTATGTGGAATGCTGTAAGGAGTGAAGGAAGTGTAGAAGTTTGATTGTTATCCCTGCGGGAGCAAGGCAAGGGCTTGCAGAAGCTAAAGCTACTTTGAGCAGGTAGATTGTATTCACTATCATCAGCGCCTATCGGATGACTGGTATATCTTCACTGGAAGGCATCAGGGCTATGTCCCCGTGGGCAGCAGCAGAGGGAGTTTCATCGGATCAAATCTGCAGGGCAGCAACATGGGCTTCTTAGTCTACATTTATTAGGCACTCCCGACTGATTACATTTTCTGTTTTCTTGTTGCCCATGCAAGTCCGAAAATAATTGAGTGCAGCCAGGTGTTGCATGCAGTGATCATGTACTGATCACTGATAACTAGGGATGTCCCGATACCACTTTTTCAAGACCAAGTACAAGTACTGTCCCTCACTTGCCGATACCAATTACTGATACTTTTTCTTAAAGGGCCATGTGACATTTTTTCTAAAACAATAGACTAATGATTTTAGGGCAGTTTCTCACCAGGGCTGCGTGCATTGGAGGTGACAGGTTCTCTTTAAGGTGACATTAGGGGTCTTTTAGACCTCTTGCGTCACCTTTCCACTTCACTGGATTCACTGAATGTAAATACAGCAGGCAGTGGCTGGGAGCAATAGCCAGTCTGCTATTGGATATTTTAAATTGCAATAGCCAATAGCAGGCTGGCTATTGTACCCGCCCACTGCCTGCTGTCATTCAGCAAAGAAGGTAACTGAAGACAAAGTTCTCTATCAGGTCCTCCCTGCTGATTGACAGCAGGCAATGGGTGGGTACAATAGCCAACTTGCTATTGGCTATTGCAATTTAAAATTTCCAATAGCAGGCTGGCTATTGTCTGTGCACCTTATTTGTTTAATAATGCCCCCACCAGAGTACACAGAAGTTTTCCCTCTCAATGAAAGAAGGCAAAGTCCATTATGTGTGACTGTGAAGGCAAGATTTACAGCTTCTCTCCTCTCCTCCCCGTGAGCACACTGAACGGACATTCTCTTCTTTCATTGAGAGTGAAAACTGCTGTGTACGTCGGCTGATGAGTGCATTTTGGCCGGAGCTCTTGAAAAAAATGGAGAGGGTCGGTATCTGCTCTATGCATCGGGGCATTTTCAGGAGTACAAGTACTCCTGAAAATGCCCTGTATCGGCCCCGATACCGGTACCAGTATCGGTATCGGGACATCCCTACTGATAACTAATGACAGCAGGTTTACAACAATGGAGCTATCATACCAATAACTTAATACAATAATAATGCTTCAAATTGTTAATTTCTATTTATGATTTCAAAGTATTAAAACATTGAGGAAATATAAACCATCTAGTTTTTTTGCATGTATATTGTTAATGTACTTACGTCCACATTAGAGTCATATAAGGGCATATTTTAAAATCCCACCTACCCCCCACCTCCGAAAAAAAAGAAAAATATTCTGCAGTTAACTAGAGAGATACATATCTTGGGGGCATTCACTAACATTTGAAAAAGGTTTGCTAACCTGTCGACTCACTTTTTCCCTACAGGTTGTCATCTCTTGTTTGTGGGCATCTTGAACCACTTTTGATCAGAATCTTGCAATTACATGTTTTTCTATATCTACTTTTATATAGACCATTCTGAAAAGGCTGTATTTAATTTAATTATTAATGAATAACCACAGCAATACACATTTTATTATTTATTTACTGGTATGAGCATTTTAATGGTAATATGGTTTAACACATATGAAGGAACCAACTTTAGGATTTTCAGCTCCCCAGTCGTTATATCTCCTGTACTCTCCAGGTCTCAGGTAATACTGACGTCCTCTGTAGTTTGGCTCTTCATAAAAAATCCAGTAACCCTCAAACACGTTGCAAGAATATATATCATTATATTGGAAGTCATCAAATACATGAGGGCAGTCTTCAGTGAACTCTCTCATCTGACCCCGGAAATCTTCTCTTTCGTAAATCCTGATCCTAAATGATCCCTGATGCTAATAGCAAAAACAAACAAAAATAACATTATAATGCAGCTTGGGGACATCATAATTGATACAGTATATGTCTACCAGTTATAAAGTTATAAATGGATGTTATATATTTACAATGCTTAATGTAAAGATTTGAACTAAAACAGGTTTAAAGTATAGTTGTAATAAGATAAATATAAAGGCTTTCATCAGACCTGAAACAAGTATGCAGCAATATGAAAGTCACAAAACAGTTATAATTCCTTATGTCTTTATTCATTCTGGGCCAAAGTATTGAAGCCAGGTACCATTTTCAGAAGGATATCAGCAATAACAGCCTCCATGGTTTTCTCATGACAGGTGTTCTTTAATATAAACCTCCATTACCCTAACTTTACTGAACAGACTACAGCATAACTACTAGTCTGAGCACATCCCTAAATTTACAATCTTCACTGTCCTGGGTGACTTCAACCCCATAGCCTTGTAACATCTAACACTTCCTTGTAGTGGCCTATGCTAGCCTAGCCCCCTGTAACCTGCAGGCTCCTATTTACCCATCATCATGATCAGCAATCTTACTGCTCAATGGGAATATTTTGGATGCAGGAGGAGTAACAGGAAGTGTCAAAGTATGTGTTTGAGGAGAGGCTGGAATGCATGTTAGCTGGAGGTCTTCAGATTTTTTTCTGTAAATCGTCTGCGCCAATGTGATCGTCAAATTGACCCTATTGCTTCAATACTTTGAGTCACTAATCCAGAAAAAGGACTTTTACTTTATTCTTACTATCCTGACCTGCATACATGTTCTAGGACAATGTTGGTAATTTTAGTAAATGAACCCCCACTGACTCAAAGAACTGAAGTCAAAGGAACAGTATAATAGACATGTAACTAGCATTTCTAGAATAAGGTTATGCAAAGACATATCACATATGTTTTTATACTTTAAAGACAATTTTGTATATGATTTTCATCAGAATGAATTCTTCCTTATGTATTCATAAAACCTGATTTTGTGAAAGCACCTATTTTGCTATTGCTATATCCAGTGATTGCTACAATCACTGGATAAAAATAGAACACAAACAGGAATTACCAGTAAAAGTTACTTAATGTAAAATCTGTCCAATGTCTGTTTACCTTGTCAACGGTGATGTCATTGGGTCTTCTGATACGATCCAGGGAAAGCTGAGGACCCAATCCTGTAATAATGTGCTCAGCTTACCCAGGATCACCCCAGAAGACCCAGAAACATCCCCCTTGCCTAGAAGAAATCCAGAAACCCAAGTCTAATGTTACTAAACTTTTCTTTTAACTGGTAATGTGTTTCTTGTTTTTATTCATTTTACATTATTATACATTATTATTTTACATGGGGGGGAGACTCCAAAATAGCCAGACCTTGCTATTTAACATGCTTCACTTTACTAATCATCCATTGTAAATTACATCCACGTTATTGTCAGTTTAGCATGGTTGTGTTCACACAATTAAATTACCATGCACGGATGTATAGTCAAACAAGAATCATTTTGCAATGTGTCACACTCTTTAAAAATATAAGGTCTTGGCAGACTGCTAAACAAGCAAGTGTCCACCCAAAACTTCAATTTCCCAGCATTTGTGTCAATATAACTGTAAAATTTAGGTAATTACTTATAACTTTGTATAAAACATACCTCAGGAATTAGCTGAGAGGATCTGATAGTGTCATTAAATCCCTTCCAGTGTTTAAAATCAGCATATTCTCCTTTACGAAGGTAATACTGGTTTCCCTGGAAGTTAGGAAATTCATATAACATCCAGTTTCCTACAGGGATCCTTATGGAATTGCAACGGCTGAAGTAATAGGAAAGATCACGGGAGTCTGAGTAAACTTCATGAGATTTGCCCTGAAAGTCTCCATCCTCAAAAAAGAGTATCTGTGTAGTGAAATACAGGGTAATAATACAGTCAACGTTCATTTATAATTAATAATTATTAACCTGTTAATTTCCGAGCTTCCTGTCACCTGCAGCTAAACGTCTGTCACTGGAAAAAGTACATGAGCTACTTTTCTGCAGATTTCTGCACTTTTGACCCCATAAACTTCAATGGAAATGCCCATAAATGCACAACACAGGCATTTTTGCATGTTTTGTGTTCTTCTTTACAAAAAACACTGGAGAACAAAATGGAGGACAGCACAAGCTGAAAAATGCATGACAAAATGCACAAACATGCTTGACTAACATGCTTCAATGCCTGTAAAATGCCTGTAAAATGCTCAAAAACACTTAAAAAAGAAGACTGATAAAAAACGCCTTAAACTCTGAGGCTTAGGTGTGATAGCTGTGTCTATAAAAAACAGATTGTCTGATATAGTTTTTTTAATACTGTTCAGACACTGCATAGAGAAATACAAAGTAACAATATTACTTTTTATATACACTGTTTCAGTGAGGTTTGATTTGCATATAATATCAGTTAAAGTACCTGACAAGTGAAAAAAGTTTTTTTGTAAATAAAATGTGTTCCTATTTAACCCCTTGTTAACTCGTAGTTCACCCTAATCAGCCCTAAGTAACTCCTTTTTACCTTTCTCCCTTTAACTATTATTTACCTGCTGATTTTCGTATTTCTATTTTTTTGCCATTAATATTTAAAAAAATTTAGTTTTATGTATGTTTTGTTACTTTCCTAAAGATACATTAAAGGAAGCACATAATTAAAAATTTGTAATGCCTTTTTTCATTTGTAAACAACTTTGCACTGATTTAGTTTAATTTTAAAAAGGGCAAATTATAGATTAAAAATGATCAAAGTAAAAAAAAAACATTTTTAAGTTTTGTTATATTTTTGTCCATTAATTGCATAGAAAATAAATTAATTTTTGCCAAGCAATATCACCCAAGGAAAGCTATGTTTATTATAAATAAACTACATATATAATACTTTGCTTACTTACATAATGACAAACCTATGGCTGAATAAATAGGCCCCTGGCAGACATTTACAGAGGTTTGAGCGGAGAGGTTTCAGAGGTGTAGTGCCAATAATAATTGAAAACAAAATCAGGACCCATCCAGTGTATAAATTCCTATTCCAAGTAAAAAGATGCATATGAAAAGTCCCAAGCATGGGTATATATCAGTTACAAAAGTATACTATTTATTGCATCTATTGATCCTGATACTACAATTCATGCTTGGAACCTACTTTAGTACAACAAATTATACTATAAAGCTAAACCTCCTTTAGTGGCAAAAATTACTTAACAGTATGGTCTCTTTTTATATAAATTAAAACTGAACCTAAAGTAGTGGCCTGCAAAATGTATAACAATCCTATATCGTAAATATTGTAAATGTATATGGCCAATGTGTAAATAATTGTATACTGTATATAATGCTGGCAATAAGTACAAAGCATCACATCTATATTTTTTAATACTTTTGGCCATAATCCATAGCATTCCAAAATAGGTATAGATTATCTGTATATATTATTTATCTGTAAAATAAAAATATTCCCTTCCCAAATTAATCCCCAAGTCACAGCAATAACATTGGATGATTGAAATGACGTTTGCATTCACTGCAAACCATCAATTGCTTATGGAGTTTAAGTGATTGTAAACCTGTGAAAAAGTTGCCATTGTGCTAATGTGTGCCCTCATCAACTTAGCTTGGTCTTATTGTAATGTTATGCTAACATATCTGTAAAAAATATGTCAAGGCAACTGGTATTGCTGTATTTTTCTTGACGACGTTTCACTGGTCATCCAACCAGTTTTCTCAATTCAGAAAGCTGGTTGGATGACCAGTGAAACGTCTTCAAGAAAATACAGCAAGTCCAGTTGCCTTGACTTATTTTTTACAGATATACCTGGATGAATGAGAACCTTCACAGACGTTATGCTAACAATTTAGCTATTTGGACTATTTTTTTTCCTCCTGCATGCATTGCAATGGAGTGTTAAAAGGAGAATAAAGCTCACTTGAAGGAAAATGTTCACTTTGAGCTTTACCTTTACTTTATGCTACGTAAAAGCCCAACCACTGTGATATTCTTATAATCAGCAGACTTTATTGATTATATTTTGGGATATACTGTGTATATGGGGGTGCGCAAGTTACAAGGAAATTTATTATTTCTAAAGGATTTTTCAATTATCAAGCTTGCTACTTGCACCCATTAGTTTGCCCCCTTGAAAAAAATGTAAAACTATTTTTAACATTTTTTGTTATAATTTCTTTATTTTGCCCCATTTATTATGTTTTAAATTATTTGGGGGATTTCTCTGCCACTATAAGGACTTGTGTAGGTGGATAAATGTATCAAATTTTCAGGGGCATTCAACTTGCATTTGAGATTGGTGGGAGATGTCTCTGATATCCTTCTAGCTTCCTTCTCAGGTGCATGTGGTCTCCTTCTAAACTGCCTCAATCGGCTTCAAGCTGCTTTTGCATTTCCTTTGTATGAGTAGAAAAGTATTTTTGACATGCACAAATGTTTATATATACAAGCCCTAAAAGTGGCTTATTGGTTTGGTTATAATTGCCCAATTGTATGAAAATTATGCTAACATTTTCTGATTAATTGCACAACAGCAAGAACTGTCTGTCTGAAAGAGTTCTTGATTCCTATTGTGGTAGCATGGAAAAACACAGATCAAAGCTTTCATTTCAACTGAAACCAATTTTATCTTGCAGAGGAATCAAAACTTTCCTGTATAAATTAAAACTGGCAAACAGTATTTAATATGTAGGTCAAGGGAACAGACTAAAGTCATAGTTCAGTACAAAAGGCCTTGTTACATGTTTAAATTCCTTTCCACATAAAAATAAATTGTGTTCTACATTAGGTCATGTCATGTCGGCAGACTGCTTCCTATTTTAAATGTTGTATCCAGGAAGAGGGACCATTGATGAGAAAGTTTGCAATGTGATTTGATCACATGATACTGGGAGGAGATTTATGCTGCAGATCACTAATAACCCTTTCATGACCACCTTATATGCCCTGGCATAGGACATCATGCCCAAGTCCTTAAATAGGCAAATTGCAGTCACAAAGTGGATATACATGATATAGGGAGATATAATGGTGTCATGAGAGAGAGTAAAATAGGAATGGTGCTGATGTAACTAAAGTGCTCAACCCGCAGTGCTTACGCTGAGCAGTGGTGTCACCAGATGTGTCAGGAGTACCCCCTTTTTTGTGGGGCCACCACTACTGTCCACATGAACTGTTATGCAGGATAGGGTGAAAATTTAGTTCTTAGCCTGATATAAAAAGGGTTTGGGCTAAATATTGCTTTAAACAAAAAATAACCTAGATAGCCACAATCATATTTCATGTCTTTCTTTCCATTTTCTCTTACATATAGAGGCTGATTTAGTAAAGAAGTTGAGAATCTTCACTGAAAATATTGCGTGAAACATCTGCACATGATTAGGTATTCAAAGTATGAATTAAGATGCAATTCTCAACTTTCTTAGTAAATCAGCCTCAATGTCTTAAGACTTTATGGGCCATCTTTTAATATTGTCTGGTTTTGCCCTGGCCTATTAAACTTACTGTTAGCATTTTGCTCAAGACCTTCTTTAATTCCCACAACTGAATTCTAATTAAAATATAGGTGACAGAGCTATACACAGAACCTGAACAAGTTGTCAATTTCTAAAATGTGTCTGGTCTTCTACACTTCAATGACTATAATGTTTATACAATATTAATTACTTTCATAAGCAAAAAAAGCAAACCTGCAGTCTAGGCTGTCTATGAGGCACCCCAACTTTTGTACCAGTGCTATGACTTACAGCAGGGCTCAAAATTTCAAGTCCTGAGCTACTAGCCAGGCCTTAAAAGTTACTCGTCACCAGTTGCCCCACCTAACCCCTACCCTGCCCCGGACTTAACTCTGCCAGGTCAGTGGTGTGACATAGAGTACAGAGATCAGTAACAATGCGGAGTCCAGAGGCCAGTGGTGTGATGCACAGTACTAAGGTCAGCAGTACAGAGGTCAGTAATGTAACTCGGAGTGCAGAGGTCAGCAGTGTTAAGCTGGCCATACACCTTACAACCATCGCACGACTTTCGTTGTGCGATGGTTGTAAGGTAATTAAAAATTTGTACGATCTGCCCATCTTGGGCAGGCAGATCGTACTTTTGATCATTGCAAGCCCTCCCCGCTGAGGGGAAAGCTTGCTGATGATTGTAATGCTGAGCGGGCAGTGTGCGCTTGCGCACAGCAGCCCGTGCTGCTTTCGTCTTCTGAGCATGCCACGAACCCGCCAAAAATCGTAAGGTTTTTGGCAGGTTTTCCAGCTAGCTTGGAAGACGAATGTCGTGTGAACGTACAGTAGATGCGGCCACACGCTGCCCATACACCTGCCGATTATCGTACTTTGCGGGATCACACGCGATTATCGTACGATAATCGTCAGGTGCATGGGCACCTTTTCACAGAAAAAACAGGGACTTACAGTGCACAGTTGATCTGATTCAGGTGCTCTCTTCCTCTCCTGGTGGGGGTGTTGGGGGGAGGGTCATCAATGCTGCCTCTATGTAACAAGGTGAAGCCTCCAGCAGCGTAGTTGAGCCTCCTTTAAGGTCCCACACTGCAGAAATGTACAGAGGTCAGCGAGAGCGCACGGCGCAGCGGTCAGCAAGAGCGCACGGCGCATCGGCCAGCGAGAGCGCACGGCGCATCGGCCAGCGAGAGCGCACGGCGCAGCGGTCAGCAAGAACACACAGCGCAGAGGTCAGCAGTTTAAGGCAGAAATAACAGGGACTTACAGTGCACATGGCTGAAGAACTCATACTGCCGGCGGCGCCCCCCCCCCCCCGGTGAATTTCCACTCGCCCCCACGCAATTTTCGCTCGCCAATTGCGAGGGGGCGAGTGGAAATTTTGAGCCCTGACTTACAGTATCTGATACACTTACACAATCCAGAGGTATCACACCAACTGCATGAATAACATTCACTTATGACTTTATGTCCTTGTAGTTAATGATGTGTTTGTTCAACATCACCCATGCTGCAAAGGTGCATCCCTTAGTGCACCTTCATTATAACATACAGTATATTTTAGAGAAACATGCTCTTACCTTGCCCATTGTAGGAAACATTTTAACACCAATGTTCAGTGGTATAAATGGACAATTCTAAAGCCCTTAAATACATCCTCTAATGCTGATGTTTGCGTTTAGAATGGATTATGTCAACTTAGTGCTGTTTAGCCATGTCCATGTGTGTGAAGAGCTGCTACATAGAAAACCAAGTAAAACTATTGTTTTCACATGTGGCTGCATGAATAGCTATTACTACCTTTCATTATGCACTCTGAGAGAATAGAGCAGGAAGTAAAGTTTGGCAGGCATGTTTTAGTTGTTCACATCAGTAGGCATTAAACCGAGATACATTATCTATCTATCTATCTATCTATCTATCTATCTATCTATCTATCTATCTATCTATCTATCTATCTATCTATCTATCTATCCCTCATTTGTCCACTATCCTCTGTGCAAATTTCCACATAGAGCCTATTTTTGGGGAATAACTGCCTTTTTTTAGAGACTAACTAATTGCCAACACTCCTTAAACACTATATTAAAGTGACACTACACTCAGGAGTAAAACCGTAAAACATTTTTTCAAGTACCTTAACAATTAGCAAAAATGTAACCTATTTGTGTAACACTTAGCTGTAGATCCTCAAATCATCTCTGAATTGGTGCCGACACTTTCCTTCCTATATGTGTTGTAAAGTAGCCACCGTTCCAAGCTCGCTCCTGTGATGGACTACAATCTCACATATAGTTAAATAATTTGTATTAAAGTAATAGCCTAGTGGCTACTTTACAACACACACACAGGGACCATGGGGAATAAAAGTATCCACCCTCCAGAAGGAAGGACAGCGTCAGCACCAAATCAGAGATGATTTGAGTATCTACAGCTGAGTGATATACAAATAAGATACATTTGTTCAGGTGCTTGAATGCATTTTAAGGTTTAACGTGTGAGTTTAGTGTCACTTTAAAAACAGCTGTGTTAGTAGCAAATATTTGCAAATCTATGCGGAAACCATGCTGCCACTTCAAGGCTCCTCTGCATAGTGTTGTCCCTAAGGACATACATAACAATAAAACAAGTAAAATTAGGTTTTTCTGGAGGTAACAAATTCCTCTTTAAAGGTGCAGAGACACACCAGAAGCCCAGCATGGCATAATAGCAGCTGAAGACCTCCAGCGTGTCCCAGCAATTGATAACTAGCTTTTTTAGGGAAAGTTTATGAATCCAGCACTTACCAGTCAGTCAACAAAGAAATTTAACACCATGTATGCATGACCGAAGCTGCCGGTGGCAGCCGAGTGAATGACCGATCTGAAGTGAAGTGAGCCGAACACTGTTCGGCTATTCACTTCAGGCTGGTACGGTTAATTTCAGCCGTACATCGGCTGAAATCAGCCGTACATCGGCTTGCTTCGTGTGGCTTCGGGTCGGCCGAACATGCTCAGCATGTTCGGCCGATAGTGTTTAAGGAGTGCTGTATATTTCTTTAATTTGGATTTATATAATGCCACCGCTGGCCATTAAGACGATAGCAAAAAAAACCCCAATAATAAACCTCCAGGGGCTAGAACTATTTCATTTCCAACAATAAATAAAAGTATTAGATGAAGCTGGTTTTAACATGGCATTCTGATATTGGTAAACTATTTGGTAATGTATTACGTAATTATATACTGTACATATTTGTGTACACCATTTTGTTGCATGATCAGTGAATGATTACTACAGCAGGTTAAACTATGATAATGCACTTTTGTCATCAGGTGTTCTGCTTCAATTGCTCAAGTTACTGATTTATTTTAAAGGAATCCTATACACATAAGGAGTCCTGATTTTCTCCCCAATTCACTGTGCAAAGAATGCCCAATCATGTGCAAGCAAAATTAAAACCAGTATTTTTGCTTACATTTGAGTGTATGATAGAAGTTGGCATTGCTTCACCTCATTGACTAAGATAAACGAAAATTCCCTTGCAAAGTAAAAATTTCCTTGCAAAGTAAACAGCCTATTTGCCTTTAGTAATTCAATCCCACCAACTCGAATTATTGACGGCAGTGACAGCTTGACAACTAGGATTCTTGGAAGGAGGACAGCAATGGCAACCTCCATATTTCAGTTAATTCAGCACAGGGGGTGTGGGTAGTATGGCTGGGGAGAAGGGGGCATTTTCCCCTGAGCCAACACTAATAAGGTATGTTGGGCTGGAGTGCAGTCAGTAACACATCCTGGTCATTATATACCTGTCTGCTCCCCATTCAGACCTCTTATCACAGATTCTGGCGGAGAGAATTCTTCCAGCACTGCTTTCCTTTACAGCTGAGATGTCATCTGACCAAATGTCAAGAATTGCAAAGGAAGCTGATGCTGCAAGATACAAACTACGTACCTTTTATAATGGCCACAAATCACTGGAGTATCATGGCGCATAGCATGGCACACTTTCTTTAGCTCATAGGCATCTACCTTACTAAAAAAATAGCCAGTTGTTTGTGTTTGTCTCCCAGGCCACATAGACATAACAATACTATAGGTTTTAAATTTGCAACCTGTGCAAGTCTACATTTAACAATATATGTGTTTCATCAAGGTCAACATATAGGGATATAGGAATTACACTTTTCCTATTGATTTTCATATGTGGTTTTCTCGGTGAAGGAGTATGATTTACTAATATTAAAGTTGAAGAAATGTTTCCGTTTCAAACTGACCAGAAATAGTTTTTACTGTATCAGTATATGAAACTATATTTTTCATTCATTATCATTTAGTGTAGCAACAGATCTAACATGTACAGTATGTTTAAAAAGAAAAAGAAAGTGTGTTGATGATATTTGTGATTGTATTTATTGCCGTTATCACATAGTAAGTACTTTAGAGTAGAGGCACAATAGAGTTTTCAATAGAAATCTAGGACCCTCCTGAAGGAGCCGACTCGGGAACTGTTTGCACCCCAGTCAGAAAACCTCCTGTACTCTCCAGGTCTCAGATAATATTGTCGTCCTTTGTAGTTGGGTTCTTCATAGAAAATCCATTGTCCTTCAGGAATACTGCATGATTGAATGTCATTGTAATGGAATTGCTCGTGGACATGTGGGCAGTCTTCTGTAAATTCCATCATATGGCCTCCAAAATCTTCCTTCTCGTAAACCCTGATTCTGAATGCACCTCGATGCTGGAAGACAGAATACAGTTCATAATTTGTTTGTATTACTTGCTTGTATATCTAATATACTGTGGTTGATTTACTAACCTTATAAACACGCCATGAACAAGTATACACCTCTGTAGTGTGTTCCCTCCCAGCATGATCTATTGGTGGAATCTAGACACCTTTGTAGTGTGTACACACCCAGCAGGTGTGTTGTGCAAAGCCCTTCATGAATTGCAAGGTGATGTTGTCTAAATTAGCTCTACATTGTGTTGCTTGCGTTGATGAATGCAGGAATGTAAATGCATGAGCTAACCATTTTTGTCTAAACTGTAAAGCAGCATTATATATGCATCATGATTTTTCCATATATGGCATTAGTGGAAATATGCTTTTAGAGACTTTTTGGTTGATAAATACGCTTTGCTGTGTAAAAATCACACGCACCTAGTGCGTGCGTGTGATTAGGTTAGTAAATCACCCCCACTGTGTCTATATGTAGTAGCAAAGGAAGTATTGGATAGAGTACAAATTGTAATTGAGAAATGGTTCAAACAAACCTAGTTATATTTTTTAAATAAAATATTCAATTGTGCTATTCTAAATACTTGTGTAATTACTAAATGTATATGTAGATTTTCTTTCATATGATCATACATGCAATTCTATAGTCCACTGATCAGGTATGTTGTTTGAATCTACACTCTGTGCTTTAATCTGCAATGGCAGAAAGGGCTCCTACTTGTGGTGTCAAGCGGCAGGACCTAATAGAGTCATTGAAGCCCAACCACTGTTGGTAATCAGGATATTCTCCCTTCTTCAGGAAGTATTGGTGTCCCTTGTAGTTGGGATGCTCATAGATCAACCAGTTTCCATTCTCCACACGGATGGAATTGCATCGGCTGAAGAAGGAGTGCAAATCAGCAGAGTCACAGTTGCACTCATATGAGCAACCCTTGAAGTTTTTATCTTCGTAAAAGATGATCTGTAATTACAAGATGTTAAATGTATTGAAAGTTAAACCATTAGGACAAGATGATATTGCATATATATCATATAGACACAAAATGTAAAGAGATCCTGTCACCTGACCAATTTGTCAGGGTCTTGGTAAATGTCACTCACCATCCATTTTATACTCACCTCTACAGTGCTCTACTGTTCCTCCTTCCTCTATCGCACCAAAATTAACTAGTGTCAGCTGGTGTTATATCTCAAAAGGAAAAGTGACACCAACCCTCAAAATTATGAAAGAGCTTAAGCCATACAATTGGCTACTAAGCCTGTGCACTGCATCGTGGGAGGTGGTTACATGTTCCTCCATAACTAAAAGCACCAGACATGGGGGACACAAAAGAAGCGGTGCGGAGGGGGAGGGGGCACTGGGTATGGTGAGAGTGTCTTGTGTTGCATCTTCAGTATTGTAACAGGAATATTGAAAAGGACAATAAGGATAATAGGCCAAGAGAAATTTCCTAGAATGTGGCTTTTGTAGCCAGAATATCAATACTGATATTAATAGTTTTCTTTAATTCGGGTGTCTAGTACATGTGTACAGGAGCCCAGAGTACTCTTAACACAGAACCTCTGCATTTGACCAAAGATCTTGGTGTGATGCACCAGATGAACCAAAGTGCTTGTAGACAAATGCTGATTTTTTGCATTGCTTTACACCCAGTATCTGCAGTAAAATGACTAAAAAAAAAGACCTGTTACAAATGTTGTACATATTCATGCTACAGTGACAAACAGAGTGGCCTAATGGGCACAGCAAAAAAAGTCACAAGCAGGCAAAGACATGTAAAATGTATAGATTTAGGGAAAATGAAGTGCTTTTGTTATGAATGAGTGGTGCATCACAGCTGAAGCTGCCACCTAAATATGGTGCAATTTAAAGCAATTTAGGCCAAGGTAGTTAGAAAAGATATACAATATAATATATA
>NW_017306721.1:489067-490896 GCF_000935625.1 Nanorana parkeri | reverse complement strand
TATATATAGATCTATATATAGATATATATCTATATATATTAAATACAGCACAGTTTAAGAAAGACTTCATGTTTTTATTGAAAAGGTATGTAAATTAAATGAATGCTTTTTAATATGCCTACACTAAAAAAACTTAAAAACACTCAGGCTCATATTTGAACTGTTGTAATGATATTTTGTTGTATGTAGAAAACAACCGTAACCTAGCTAAAAGTTTTCTAGAAAAAAAAATAGAAATTGATTTGAATACAATACAGATGTTCCTTTATGAATTTTTGAAAATACAAAGCTAGTTGTAGGCACAATATTGTAAACTGTGGGAGCTAAATGTATTCCTCAATAAAAAAATATATTCATAAGAATTATAAACAATCCGCTTCTTTAATTTAACTAACTGGAACATTATAATATTTAAATGTTGCATCTGGTGAATCCTACAAATTTCCGGTTTTAATATATACCGCTGTAATGTAATTAATTTGAATTTAGATTTCAATTGTTAAAATATTTAATGTTAACATTTCCAGTGCTGCATATTGTTAAGAAAAAACGTGGTTCATGTATTTATTTCCTGGATTTCCTGTGTTGTAAAGTTAAATGAAATAATAACTTCTCATTATACTGAAATCAATCTAACTTCTGCTCTTGTTAAGAGACATGTGGTTTTTAAAATGAATTTTTTTCTTACCTTCCCCATTTTTGATGCACTTAACAGACTGACCAGGGTACATCTCAGGCATTTTTTTCTGCTTCTATTTAAATGTATTATCACAAAGCTAAGATTTGCATATATGAATAGATTAAGTTTGGATTAACATATACAGTATCTACATCACATCAGATGGTTGTGTTGCTCTCTAGGCATCTATTATTGATTCTGCTGACAGCTTCTCTGATTCACAATTGTTTGATTGGTCACTGAAATCCTTTTTTGAACCTTTGTATACAAAATCTCTAAAATAAATGCAAGCACATTCACTGTAAAACAGATTGTTGTCTTTTATCCCAATACAAAGAAAAGCATTAATTGTAATGCTTCTCTTGAGCTTTTCTGCGACTCTATGCAGAAACTGCATGGACAGAAAATACAAGAGACTGCAGGTCAGATCAGGACAAACTGTAGTAAATTGGCAGCCTTTTCAACCCAGACATTGCACTGTATTCTCTCTCTCTTAAATTTTTTTTTGTGAATTCTAGATTATAAATCGTATAGTAAAATGGTACCTGTTGTCTATATACAATATGAGTGTTATATATTATTTTCATATTCTAAATATGACTGAGTCTAAAATAAGCAAAGATCCACAAGAATGGTTTAGAATGAATTGCATCTTTCCTGCTTTTAAAATGTCGTTGTACCAAAAGGTAAGTAGAAGAAAAACACAGCTCCAAATTCCGCTGAGCAACACGATCAAATCCAGTGTGCTGGACAAAAAGGCTCACCATTGCCTGAACTGCATATAAGATGACAGCACTTTGCAGATCTTCGCCAAAGTACACAAAACTTGATTGTGGATACCAACAACACACTGTGTAATGTCCCTACATGCATTTAACATGTCACGCATTTCACCACGCATATGATGATAGAGGTTGGGCACGCATGGAGGGATATTATACAGTGTGCTGTTGGTATTTACAATTAAGTTGTGTGTACGTTGGCAAAGATCCGTGGAGTGTAGTCATCCTTTCTCTCATGTCCTTGTACCAAAGTTGCAGTTTTAACAGAGCCAGTGCATATCATTAGAAGACAGTTGGATGTGCAAACATGATCCAATATTCATAAAGAGGAATGCATGAGCATTCATTTTTATAATGACCATGGGGGG